>NC_079978.1:16724773-16967273 GCF_029852145.1 Microplitis mediator | reverse complement strand
TGTTAATTTATTTTATTGCCTGTTTTCTGGTTTCTCGCATGATTTAATTATCAAATTTAATTATTAAAAATGAAAATATAATAAAAACTTTGAATATCTAAATGATACGAATAAAATTTCTAAATCAGGGAAGAATGTGAAAAACTTTACTGGAAAACCGGGAAATATCAAGGAATTTTAAAATCATTTCTTTGTGGCCACCCTGTAGTACGTTTATGAAATATCATCCCATACCGTTACGGTAATGATTACTTGGAATTATGGGATATAGGCCCATACTTTCTGGATTCCCATTATTATGGTAACAGTTCCCATATCGCATGTGAAATAATTATGGTAATGATTAGCATAATATTATGGTATTGGTTACCATCTATATGGTGATGGTTACCATAATGTTATGGTTATGGTTACCATGCATTATGGAAACCATTCCCATAATCGATTGTAATTGTTACCATAAATTTCTCTCCGTGTACAGGGAGCTGTTTTTTAATGGAAATCAAAAACTTTTATGTATATTTTTTTGAACTTCGTGGAAGACGTAAATAAATATATATATATAATCTGTGCCATCGCAGCCCTCATGTTTGCGTCAAAAAAAAGTTTTTAGTCTTAAGAAAATTATTGTTTTCATTTCATAGTACGAAATATTTTTGCACTAGAAAATACTTTTTTTTGTGTTGAAAAAAAAAATTATTATTCAAATAATTATAATTTCGATAAAAATTATTTTTTGTACAGAAATCGTCAAAAACGACAACAATTTCCAAAATGTTCAAAGTATTGATATTCTCACTTTTGATAATCGCATTTGTAGCAACTGTTAATGCAATTCCGGATTGTACAGGAAAATGGGTACGTGATTATAATTATATTTATTCAATATCTCTAATAGATGTCTATTAAAGTAAAGTAAACTAAAAATTTATCATAATTAATTATACAAAAATTTATATTTTTTAGTGTCACCCGAGTAAGGGTTACGACTGCTGCTTCGGTTATGTCTGTTCATCCGTTTTCTGGCAAGGTTCCTGCAAGGTTGCTTTTCCATGATACCAGTTTTTTTCTGATATCAAGAAAATTATGTGGGATCAATAACTTAACAAATATACCCGTAAAAAGTTTTGCAAAATAACTGATATTTTTTTAACAATTTTACTAAGCGTTTAAATCTCTGTAACTTTTCAAGAATTGATTTTATAGAATTTTTCAATCACACCAAATATATAGAAATGTTTATTCCCTACAACTTTGATATCCGTAATAAATGCGGTAAAACTGATAATTTGAAAGATATGGGCATTTGAAGTTATTGAAAACCAATACAATATTTTTTATATAATTGAACTCATTGTTTAAATCTCTGTAACTTTTTAAGGATTGATTTTATGGAATTTTTAAAAGAGATCAAGCTTATAGACAATTCAATTTCCTAAAACTTTGGTCCTTATAAAATATGCCTTAAGATTGATAGTTTAGACGATATGGGGATTTGAAAAATTGCACGCCTCAAAAAAATTTTTAACTTCCTGCTAAGAAAATTGTAAATTTTCAAAAATTCGGGAAGTTATTGGTTTCGGTCCGATTTACGAAAATCGAATTATCATCAGACGTCGACGTTTTGAGGTCCTAGGAAGCTATTCTGACTAATTTCAAGATGATGTCCGAGTGTATGTATGTATGTACGTTCGTACGTACGTATGTAAATACCTGTATCTTTTGAACGGATAAACCGATTTTAAACTTTATGGTGTCATTCGTCGCGGCTTGTCAATATCTTGAAGCTGTGAGAAATTGAGCTTGATCGGTAAGGCTGGTTCAGAGATATTCCAAAAATAAAATTTTTTCAAAAATGTTTTTTTTGGATAACTTTTAATGTGCTCGATGGATTGATTCCAAAATGGACTGGGCTCTAGAGCTTTATAAGCCGCGTCGAATGCCACCTCAACCATCAAAATCGGTTCATTCGTTCAAGAGAAATCGTTGTCGAAAGAATTAAAAAAAATTTATTTTTTATTTTTTTTGAAATATCTCAAAAACGACTCGATAAATCGAATTCAAAATTCGATCATCTTTAGAACTTGATAAAACGCGTTGATTGCCACCTCAACCGTCTTAATCGGTTTATTCGTTTGAGAGATATCGTTGGAGAAAAAATAGTAAAAAACTATTATTTTCGAAAAGAACGGCATACAAAACGATTTTCGAACTCGAAAATGTATTCACAATAATGTTTTCGAGATTCTTGAGCTCGAAAACAGCGGGAAGTTTTAGGGCTGGCCCGCAGGGTCAACCGATAGACAGATTTTTTAACTTCCCGCTAAGAAAATTGTAAATTTTCAAAAATTCGGGAAAAAAATTTTTTTTATTTTCTATGAAATATCTCAAAAACGACTCGATAAATTGAATTCAAAATTTGATCAGCTTTAGAACTTGATAAAACACGTCGATTGCCACCTCAACCGTATCAATCGGTTTATTCGTTTGAGAGATATCGTTGGAGAAAAAATGGTGAAAAACTTTTTATTTCGAAAACAACAGCATACAAACGTATGTTCGAGCTCGAAAATGTAGTCACAATAATGTTTTCGAGGTTCTTGAGCTCGAAAACAGCGGGAAGATTTAGGGCTGGCCCGCAGGGTCAACTGATAGACCGATTTTTTTTTGTTTTACTCTATAATTGAGGGATTCAAGTTATTTTGACTTCAAAATTAAATAAGCGTTATGGGGCGTGCACTTTTGGATTTTCCAAACTTTAATTTGATATTTTTTAAACAACTCAACAAATTGTTTGAATGACTAACTTTTGAACAATGGAATATACGGTATTTGTTTAAGAGGTAAAATCAGTAGGAAATTGAATAACCTTTTCAATTGCCCCATACAATATATATTTTTTTCATATATTTTCCGAGATATTGCCTATCGAAGCAAAACTATTAAATAATCATCGTTACTTCGTTATTAAATAATAAAAAAGTAATTTAAAAAATAAATAAAATGATAAGATCTACGACGTTTGTTTACTCACGATTCAATTTCAGATAGGATGAGCATATAAGTAGTGATCCAGGGATTCTATCATCACATCGAGTTGTAAAATAACGCGTAGTAAAATAATAAAAATCTGTCTATCGGTTGACCCTGTATGTGCTTCAGTCACTCCGTTGGATAAGATTTTCTTAACAAAATGACCGAAGACTCAATAGTAATAATATAAGATCGAAGGTAACATAAACAAAACTTTCCATAAGTATAGATTTTTTAATTTTTAGCACTACAATCTTAAGTAATAATCTTTTTTTCCAGTCAGGTGACTATAGAACGATAAATGACTTAAACATTCAAGCATGATTCCAAAAAAATATCATGTTGTAGTACATAAGTTGGGAGCGAAAAAAAATTAGTTTAATAAAAAATACCCTAGTAGATACAATTAGCATACACGGAGAAAAAAAATATGTACTGCGAACTACCGTCTATTTGCTCAAACGAGGCGCCTTTCACTCAAATATTCGGCGTCGTTGAGTCAACGGGAACTGGGATAAGAGAACTAAATTTAGTTCGTAGTACATGTTTTTTTGCTCAGTATAATTATTCATTTACGTCCTAAAATTACTTACAGAAATATACTGCAAGATATTGAGTATCTTCAACAGAAGCTTCTAACATCACTCGAGTTATTAATTCAATTCTATCTTCAGTCCTTTGGGTAATAAGCCATTGAAGAACTTCTTCTTCTTCAGCTAGATCTCCTTCAAATACACTAGGAATTTGAGACTCAAAGTAAACGAGTACTGGAAAATCTGTTACACCATAGTCTTCAGCAATTTTAAAATCCTATTAAATAATTAAATTGGTGTCAATAACTTTTTTGTTTTTTTTTTTAAATTAACATTTTACTTACTTGTGTTTTAACGAAAGTAATACCATGTCGATCACAATCGTCATCAATATTTTCTAACTCTTCAAGTATCCCAGCGCACTGCTCGCAATCGTCACTGTCTGTGAAATAACTTGTAAATTAATCAGTCAAAACCCAATTATAAACTAATAAATAGGCATGACAAAAAAACCCAAATCTCTAGTACTATAACAATTTTTTTTTTACAATTTCATTTAAGGGGGACCCCACTAGTGTGACCATCTGAAAAAAGATGATTTTTGAGAATTTTTTTAAAGAAAGCTACAGCATGGAATGTTTTAATGTTTTACGGATATACTTGTGGATATATAATGAATACAAGATAACATTTTTGAACCAAAAAATTCAAAATTTAGCGAGTTATTCACAATCTCTGAACGCTCCAAAAAAAAAAAGTCTCCCACTGCTGCAGTGATAGCGACTTTCACAGTGCGTGAAATAAAAAAATAAAAAAGTTTATTAAACTAGAAGGTATTTCCCGTACCATGACCCTCGGACTACGAAAAAAATTGAAATTTTACAAAATGGCGGAGTTTAAAAAAAAAATCTAAATTTTGCACGACAATTTGATGATTATTGGCCTGCCAAAATTACATTTTTGATTCAATCGGAAAATTGGAGGTTCAGGGTACTTCGAGTTATAATTGCAGCAATTTTGAAAAATGTATTTTTGGGAGCCAATAAGCGGTTGCTCTTCCGATGGCTGTAACTCAAAAAAACTACACGGAAAAAAAAATAGGCTCTGCAACAGGATTTTCATGTTACAGCAACAGGACACATCCTGTTGCAGCAACAGGACACATCCTGTGGAATAAATAGGATAAGGAACAAGTTTCATGTACTAATTTTGTTGTCCGTATAATGAAATTTTCAAATTTGAAAAAAAATTCAAAGTTTGGAAAAAAATGAAAATGTGTTTTCGAAGTTGATTTTTTTTTAAATTGAAATTTTTTTCAAATTTTGAAATTTCATTATACGGACAAAAAAATTAGTATATGAAATTTGTTCCTTATCCTATTTATTCCACCAGAAAAATCCTGTTGCTGCAACAGGATTTTATCCAGTTGCTCCCACAGGACTGCATCCTGTTGCAGCACCTATTTTTTTTCCATGTATTCGAGATATGCACTTTAAATTTTATTATTTTATTTTTGCAGGCATAGGCTATCGAAATATGCAAAGAAATAAATAGATTTTTTCAAAATTTTACACTAGTGGTCCCCCTTAAATTTCTTTAAATAATCAAGGAAATAATTACTAATCATAAGTTAATGGATAGGAGATGAAAAAATTAATTAACTGAACAATTAAATAAAATGAGGATATAATTGCATTCCTGGCGAGTCCTCAGTGTCTTCTTGTGTGCTGGTAAAAATGTAATTTGTTGTTTTGTGATTTAGTGAAAGCTTAAACATTCAATGTTATTTAATTAAATAATAAAATAATTAGTAAATGAATTAATAAATATTAAAAGGATAAATAAATAAAATTATTAAAATAGTAGTATACATATAGGGATTAAAAAGCAAACAAAAATTGACAATAGTATGAGTTGCGACTGCATCATTAATTGGTGGTACCATCAGCTTCTTCCGGGACTTCAACTTGTTCAGTATTCTTGACCTCCTGATGATGTTTGTGCCGCATCTGCTTGCGGAACGCTTTTGAATTGCACATGTCACAAAGCGTTCTGTTCCCTACGGCAGCATTAGTACACGTCAGCTTGAGAGAAAGAAGAAGATAGATAGACAAAAAAGAAAGTTTAAGACAAAAAAAAAAAAAAATGCGCGATTAGCTGAGGCAGTTACATGCAAAAAGCAAAAGCATTCGATATTATAAATTATTGTTTATCTTTTTTTAATTTATTCACTTTAGCTTCTATAATTTATTTTTAATTATTTAAAAGGATTAAGGATATATAAGGGTCCAAGTTGTTATTTTACTTTAAACAAAACTTACAAAAGTATACGGCTAATGATGTAGACTCGCGAATAAGGTGAAGAAGATCTTCACCTTCCAATGCCTCTATCATTTCTCCAGATGGATCTTTTTGCGTCATTAACCATTGGAGAATTGCATTTTCATCATATAAATCACCTGTTTTGTTTCGTTTTTTTATTATAAGTTTTTTAAATAATTAGAAAAAAGTTATGCTACAAGATTAAAAAAAAAAATGGAATTATGCATAAATGCGGTCGCACTCGTCATTAATAATTTTCAAATGCTTTCATTTTTAATTTCTTTGTTATGTCCGAATTTTTTAATAAAAACATTTTTTTCGCTCAAGGCCTTTTTCGCTAGCGCGCGAAAACGCTGCGTAGACAAAATTGCAGTCGAAAATATTAATTAAATTGCTCTTTACAAGCTTGGAACAGGGTTCCACAAAGTTGGCCCAAGTCTGGGCCCGTGATACTTTCCTCTCTGGGAAATACAAAAAAATGATGTTTAAGAAATGACTTCTTAAATACTAAGAAATCTTTTTACATGCTAAGAAATCCTTCTATCAGGGAATGATCAACCATTTATTGATTCAAAATAGTTCAATAGACCTGACACTACTTCCCACTAGATTGATCATGGACGATGAACCAATGAATGTATTTAATATTTATCATTTGTCATATTCATTACAATTTAGTTATGATATTATAGTGACACCGTTGGAAAAAATGTTTAATTTCTACGGCTGGTTAACCATCATTGCTACAACAATTATTCTGCTAATGGTTTTTATTGTTATTTATTTATCAACCCGAACAAAAAAAAAATTCAAGATTATCGTTTGCGGTACTTATAATAAAATATGGAGATATGCAAAGTACTTATAATAAAATATGGAGAGCAATTGTAATTACACTGGGAATTGATAAGATTCTATTAAATTATCATCCAGTTTCAGCAGTATTATTGTTTCTAAAAAATGTTATACAATATTGAGTTTTTACAAAATTTTATGAAGCTTTATAAAATTTCATAAAAGTTCATGGAGTTTTTTAAAATTTTGTAAAAAACCATTACAAAAAATTATAAACTCCGTCTTTTCCGGCATTTAACGATAAATACACCAATTAAACACTAAGCTCCAACTTTCATGATGTGGACCAGTGAGCAGCGTTCGGGATTACCAGCCAAGCGGAGCCGTGTTCGAGCCCAGCAGACGCCCAGGATCTTTTCATTATCTTATGCTATTAAATCTTGTTTCTAAATTTGTAATATATTCGCGCGGTAACAATCAAATCAAAAATTCGATGTTTCAATTTTTTTTTATTTTAATATTTTTTCCAGATTGATAATTTTGACATCGCCTATATGTCATATTGACGTCATAGAATGTCACACAAACATCACAATTACATCATGTTTACTTCATTAGTTTTACATCATAACCTTACGTAAAAAAGTAGGAAATAATGATTCACACCTGACTCATTCATGGCATATCTTACGTAAATAATGACATAGCGTAAGGTTACTCTGACGTCAAATTTACGTCAACGTGTGTACTGGGTATGGATATAATGGATAAACGAAGAATACCGTCGGTTTTTTTCAACCTTAAAGTATCCCGAAAAACCCCTGAAAATTTCATAGCGCTGCAATTTTTCTTTCTTAGTGCTCCGAAGCATTAGATTTATCGTTTTCGCCAAAAATTACATGAGAGATTCTTCGATTTTTTTCTTCCTTATCATCTTTACAATTGATTTTCTTAATATCAAAAGCTTTAGAGAAATTTTTTTTTGTTTGTAATTTTTAATGAACTCTGACTTTATTTGATCGAGTGATCTGAAATTTACAGGAAAGTTGAAGACTGACAAGATTTTAAAATTGAGGAAATGTTTAAAAATAAAAAACTCGCTGGTCACTTATCTTAGATAAATAATAAATGAATGAAAGTATAACAAAATATAAATATTGGGTGCGTCTTTTATATTTTATTTACCTCGATTAATATCACAATTTCGATGAAATGTTAACGCATAAGCTGAAGCCCGAAAACGTTTAGTAAGGATTCAAACTCAAAGCTCTCTAGTCGGCACTTACAAGTGCATGAATAATACTTTCAATGACGAAATTAATAGCAATAATAATCGTTTGTATGATTCAAAATTTGGTTGTTGGAAAAATAGAAGTCGCATTAGAGCATGGCGTCGATTTATTTAATAATCTGATGGTAAATAAATTTACATAAATAATCGGCTTATTAATTTGATAATTTCTTATTTTTTTTACAATTAGAGAGATTTGTTTGAAAATTGCGGAACTGAATTAGGAACAATTGGATATTGGTCCAATGGTGAGAATTTTCAAGTGCCGAATGAAATTAGTGATATTGTTGTGACTAATGAATACGAAATAACAAATGAAATAGTAGCACATCGAGAAATAAGATTTCTTGTAATGATTGTCGATAACTTTACCGATATTCCTTCAGTGTATTCGATAATATTAGAGCCCTCACTAAAAATCAAGACAATGTTTGTATTTGACAAAGATACTTCCGGGGAAGTAATAGGGATATTTCGTGAATATCAACTCCATTTTGAAAATTGTAAAGTATACTATTGTTCAATGTCAGAAACTAAACCGAACACAATTGATATAGTAACATTGAATTCTTTTGCTGATTATGCACCGCCGTTTTGGTTTAAAATCGATGACGTTTATTTGAATGATAATCACGGTCACTGGAGACTTTTTTTAGGTCATTATTCCCAAGAAATTGGGTTTAATTTGAATGGTAAGTCTTATTTATTTAACGTAGAGTCTAAAGATACAGAAAAAAACCTGTGTTTGAAATAGCCTACCATGTGGCACGTTATCGTGCATATCAGGGATTTAATATTAAACTCTTTTTAAATTGAGTTAAAATTGAAAGATTGAAATGTAACAAAATTTATTTCAAAGCTTTCAGTTAGGGGTGTGCAAATATTTGAATTGTTCAAACAGTTTGATAATAATCGAATAGTTTTATTTAATCGAATATTCGAATCGAATGTCACTATTCGATTCGAATACGATTCGCACACCCCTACTTTCAACTTTATGAAAAGTAATAACTGATATTTATTTTAAACAGGTTCAAATATATGTGATAATATAATATTTGATCGAACGAAATATCTGAATGGCTACGCGATAAAAATACTACGATCCTCAGACTCATGTGGCCCTGTTGATGAACGAATAACTATATACACTGCTCATGATTATCTACGGGAAAAATTAGGTCCAGAGATGGGAACAATCGGATTGTTGTTAATGATAAGTCTGAATATAACACTGAATATAACTAATGTTTACTCTTCCGGCAATGATGAATGTGAGGTTTCGGATGCTTATCTACTGAATAATCATTCAGTAGATTTAATTTTACATAAGACGTCGTTTAGAACGGTAATTGAACCGGTAGATGTTAGCAATTATTTTTATTTGTCATATCCATTACTAATGAGTCATCAAATCATAGTGACCCACAGTCGCGGACTAATGACACCATTGGAAAAAATGTTTAATTTCTACGGCTGGTTAACCATCATTGCTACAACAATTATTCTGCTAATGGTTTTTATTGTTATTTATTTATCGAACCGAACAAAAAAAAATTCAAGATTATCGTTTGCTATCTTCGAGTGCCTGAGACTGCTGATAAATAATTCGATATACACCCGAATGGACACGGCAAAGATGCGGATATTTTTTTCCGTAATATTTTTATATTTTTTGATAATGCAGGCGACATTTTCTGGGCGTCTGGCGGGATTTTTGACAAAACCCGTGTACAGAAAAAATGTCGAGACTCTAGATGATCTAAAAGACCCGCGTTATACAGTAATTTTTGCTAAGGAAGGATGTAAAGAGTATATTACAGATCCATTATTGCTGAATAAAGTAAAATTTGATCATTGGGGTTGTGAAGCAAACATTAACACCAGTGAATCTATTGCTTGTATTGATTCCAGATTAAATTTAGATGTCCTAATTGCTAAATACAAATTGCACTCTTCTGCGAATGGTTTAAAGTTTGATATCGCATTTCTGCCAATGCGTAATGGATGGCCACTGACGGATCTTGTTAATAATTTTCTCATGCGTTTAGACCAATCACAAGTTTTTGGAGAATGGCGGAAAAGAGCACTGAATCGGCTAGATCGGGAATTTAATATAAGAAAAGATAAATCAACGGATAGTTATTACAGGCCGATAGACTTTGAAGATGTCACCTTTGCATTTATTTTACTTGCCATCGGTTTGATCTTTTCATTAGTGAGTTTTGTTATCGAATCCGCGAACAAAATTATTAAAAGTACTTATAAAAAAATATGGAGAGCAATTATAATTATTATACGCATTGAAATCTTTCAATTCCGACAGCTAATCGAGTACTTGGACCAAAATTTTATATAAATTATAAAAATATTTTGATATAATTTCTGTGGATTTATTAAACTATTTGCTGTATTTAGTCAATAATATAAATTAACAATCCCGGGAAAAAATGTTTTTATAAAATTTTATAAAATTATATAAAACTTTATACAATTTTATAAAAATTCATAAAATTTTATAGAATTTTATAAAATCTTATAAAATTTTATAAAATTCAATAAAATTTTATAAAGACAGATCTGAGTACCCGGGTCAAAAATAAAACTTGATTCAGGCTCGCTTCGCCTTATTTTCTTTTGAAGTTATCGATTTGCCGACGATTTTTTGATAAGATCTCGACTTTTTTGACTTAAATTTAATTTTTTTCAACTTTTTGAACTTTTTTCATCTTAGTTTCAACTTATTCGTCTTTACTTCGAGCACGATAGTCATTCACCTTACTTTTGACTTGCTAAACCAAGTCGAAAAAAAGTTATTTATTCGCCTTACTTTCGCCTTAATATATAATAGCTATTTTCGATACGTAGGATTAAAAAGAGGGTTTGCGGCATGCTTGGATTGGCGACACAAGTCTTGGGTTATGCCGCATTCTCAACGAGAACGAGTACATACATCTTTCTCGCACGAGCGAAGCGAGTGCGAGAGAGATGTAGGTACGAGTTCTCGTTGTGAATGTAACATATCCCTAGACGAGTGTTGACAATACATGCATACCGTATCCCTCTTTTTAATCCTTTGTATCGAACAATATTTTTTATAACGACTGCCTTTAAAGTTTAATCGAGAGGAATTCAATCATTTAGAGAATAAAAAATTACCTTCTAAATATAAACAATTGTACAAGTGTAAATAATAACAATCTATTCATGTTTTATTTTTCAATTGAATTCTATTAATTAGTTTATTAATTTTATTAATTAAAATCTCTGACTGTTTTTAATAATGTGAAAATTTTTATTGAACGATTAATAATATGATAATAATATTATTTTCACAATACAAACACACAAGTTATGATATTCAATAAGAATAAGAAACATATGATCACTATGCAGGTTTCCAATTGTCGTCTTTCTATTTGCGCATGTGCGAATTTCAGGATAAATGCGACAGTAGGAGTATATGGAGAAAAAAGTATCACTATCTTTTTCTAACTCGAGTGAACGACGGTTGCTAGGTAATTTGTATACATTTCCTATAGGCAATTACTTTTCAGCACAGTAAAATCATGCTGAAAAGTCCAACAGCTGATTTTTCGACATCGTTCTATAGTTTCGTCGAGCTATCGAGAGAAAGACCTATTTTACTCGCGCCACACGACGCTCGAATATTGAACTTTAAAGGCAGCAGTTATAAAAAAATTATTTCACCTTAGTTCTGACTTTTTCGACTTATAATTTAAGTCGAATAAGTCTACATCAAGTCAGTTTCGACTTGATTTAGACTTTTTTGCCTTACATTTTAAGTCGAATAAGTCTAAACCAAGTCAATTTCGACTTGATTTCAACTTTTTCGTCTTAAATCGTGACTAAGTAAGCCAGTTAAGTCTAAACCAAGGCGAAAACTCAATGTATTTCATATCTCCGTAAAAAAACTCGAGTTTGTCTTGTGAAAAACGGCTCCAAATTTCGACTTGGTAAACCAAGTCTAAATCAAGTTTTATTTTTGACCCGGGTAAGGAACGTACCCGTGTGAAAATAAAATATATGTAAAAATATATGATAAATATCAGAAAATATATGTGGTCAATTTAACTATATTTTCTGATATATTTTTTTTTATATTAAAAAATATAATACTTATATACGAGTCCGTATATGTTTAGCATGTATAAAATAAATATGTCAATCATATACAAAAAATATATTTTTATCATATATGAAAATATATATTTTTTCAACATACATATATTCTTTTCATATACGAAAACTATATTTTTATCATACATAAAAATATATATTTCTATCATATACGAAAAATATATTCTGGTCATATATAAAAACATATATTTATATTGTGTATGGAAAAGAAAACTTTCTTATTCGTATGACCAACTCCAATTAAATCGGATCTAAATTTTAATATACTCTTTTAATTGCAGTGAAAATTTTCAAAATTAGTTAATTTGATGCGAATATGCATACCCATATAGATTAAAAAAACACCGAATAAAATATATGCTAAAATATAACAAAGAAAATATATGGTGTCATACATAATATAAATTATATGCTACCATATATTTCATTTCATATAAAAATTTTATATTTTCTGAATATAAAAGGAAATATATCAATACAATATATTTTAAGGTTATAAGTTACATAAAAAAAACTTATAAGTTACATATATGGAATACATATATTTACTACTGTATATAATTTTATATTAAATCGGCGAAAATCTCTATATGATTTTTTATAATATATCATACACTGGTCACAAAAATTAAGGGATAGAAAAAAAATCCGAAATTTTTAGGTGATTTTCAACATGCTGTATCTCGGTGAAAAATGATCGTATAAGAAAATTAAAAGAAGCAAATTGTAGTCTCTAGTTTCTAGTTTTCAGATCTGGACCTCAAAATTTTTTATCATGTACGGTTCCGGAGTAATCATAAGAAAACCAACAAAAAAAAAATTTTCAAAATTTTTGCTGGTCTTTCAATACCTCTATGGGCGTCAATAGATTTTTTTGAATAATCCGACCGTATGACTCTTCTAGGAAATTTTATGCCCTTTAATCTAGCGGCCTGAAAAAGTCTCTACGACGATTTGGCGCCGAGTTATCATTGATCAAAGCAAAAAAGTCCATTTTGGCTTTGATAATCAATAACTCCGGATGTATTGGTCGTACAGAAAATGAAAGCAGGGTTTTAAAAACTGGAAAACATTCTCCATAAGGCAAAATTAGTAGCATTTGATAGAAAAAATTTTTTTAAAGCGATATTGTTTAGTAAAAAATAGGTCAACATTCACAAATTTAAGGATATTCGGAAATCTTGCTATAACTTTGGATATAACAGATGAACAAAGGATATCTTGGTCTTTTTTTCAACCTCAAAGTGTCCTGAAAAAACCCTGAAAATTTCAAATCGCTGCGATTTTTCTTTCTTAGTGCCCCGAAGCTTTAAATTTATCGATTTTGTCAAAAATCACCATAATTGGTAGTTTCTCGGTTTTTGTTCATTTTTTCGATTTGAAAATGTTTTTTAACTTCCCGCCAAAAAAATCAACGATTTTCGAAAAATTGGGAAGTTATTGTTTTCATCCCGATTTTCGAAAGTCGAGTTTTCATCCGATGTCGACGTTTTGAGGTCCTAGGAAGCTATTTTGACTATTTTCAGAATGATGTCCGAGCGTATGTGTGTGTGTGTCTGTCTGTCTGTGTGTGTGTGTGTGGATGTGAACGCTCTGTAACTTTTTAACTAATTACCCGATTTGGATGGTTAAGGTGGGAATCGAAAGAGCTTGTTGGCCATCAACTTTCCTAAAAATTTTAGATCATTAAATCAAGTAGACTCAAAAATATTTGCGAATTATGAAAAAAATATTTTTTTTTTTTTTTAGTTTTTTTCGATTTCTCAGAAACGGCTCGAACAATCGACTTCAAAATCTAGTCAGCTCTAAAACTTAACAAAACGCGTCGATCGCCGCCTCAACCATCGCGATCGGTTAATGCGTTCGAGAGATATCGTTAGAGAAAGAAATGGTCAAAAACAGTTATCTGCGAATATCTTTGAAATAACTTAACTAAACAATTCGAAAATCTGATCAGCTCTACAACTCAATTAAACGAGCCGATTGCCACCTTAAACTGACAAAACCCGAGTACAGAAAAAATGTTGAGACACCAGATGATCTGAAAGACCCGCATTACACGAAAATTCATACTACTCATAGGTGTAAAGATTATATCGCGTTACAGATGCCATAAGGGCATATAACAAGTTATATGCCCTTATGGCACCCCGGAACCATAAGGGCATATAAATTTTTTTTTTTGCATTTCTGCACATTTCGGACGAAAATACATCGATTCCCGAAAAAAATTTTTTTTATATGCCCTTATGGCTCCCGGAACCCACCTCGGATGCCATAAGGGCATATAAAAAAAATTCTGTTATTTTTTCTAAGTCCAAGAAAATTTTTAGTTAAGCGAAAATTTTTTTTTCGCATTTCTACACGTTTCATACAAAAGTACGACGATTCCCAAAAAAAATTTTTTTGCTATGCCCTTATGGCATCCGAGGTGGGTCCCGGGAGCCATAAGGGCATAGCAAAAAAATTTTTTTTCAGAAATCAACGTACTTTTGTATGAAACGTGTAGAAATGCAAAAAAAAAATTTTTGCCCAACTAAAAATTTTCTTGGACTTAGAAAAAATAATGGAATTTTTTTTTATATGCCCTTATGGCATCCGAGGTGGGTCCCGGGAGCCATAAGGGCATATAAAATATTTTTTTTGCATTTCTGCACATTTCGGATGAAAATACATCTATTCCCGAAAAAAAATTTTTTTGCTATGCCCTTCTGGCATCCGAAGTGGGTCACGGAAGCCATAAGGGCATATAAAATTTTTTTTTAGCATTTCTCCACATTTCGGACAAAACTACGTCGATTCCCGAAAAAAAATTTTTTATATGCCCTTATGGCTTTTCACCAGGACCTTTTGCCGGTATATGCCCTTATGGCATCTGTAACGCGATATTATCGATCCATTACTGCTGAATAAAATGATATTTGGCCAGAATAATTGTCTCATTGACTTGAGCGAATCTATTGCTTGTATTGATGATAATGATTTTTTAAGAGAGAAAATCCTTAAATACAAATTACATGTTCCTGAGAATTATGCTACCCTAGTAGAAATGAACTCGAAGCTCTGGCTAAGGCCTAGCTAGTTTTACTAGATTTAATATAATTAAAATTAATTCGGACATAACATCTTCTTTTTATCGGCGGATTTATAAAAAATAAAAAAAAATGGGATTATTTTATCAGTTTATAAGTCTGAAAAACATATTTTTTTAAATTGTATATTATATATGAGATGTAATTATATAAAGCTGATAAAAATATTCATTTTTTAAGACTTTCATATTTTTTTACCAACCCGCCGTGAAGTAAAATATGAAAAAAAGAATTAATATTTCATCTTTTTATGGCTGATAATAAATGCTCTTTAAAATCAATCAGTGAAAAGTACTTCAGTCAGTGATATATTTGTTATTACTGCTCAGTGAATACTCACTGATTGAAGCATTTTTACCTGATTAATTTCAAGAAAGTGATACCGCAATTTAGCATGAAAAAAATATTTACCTGCATAAATAACCGGTTCTTTAGATCCCATTCTAAAGAATAGTATCGCAGGTAATGCAAAAACTCCATATTCTTTAGCTAATTGTTTATCATCAATTTTAACAAAATTAATACCAGCATGATCAGCTTCGTCATCAATATGCTCTATTTCAGTCAATACTTTACTGCATTGTTTGCACTCTTTACTGTCTATCTAACAAACACTCGTTAGATTATTATTAACGAAAATGAAATATAACAAAATAAAAAAATAAGTAATTACTTATTTATAAATTTTATATTTTTTCACTCACAAAAAAATACTGCAACATAATCCGAAGTTTGGCGGATTTTTTGGAACATTTTTTTGTTTATTCGTTCGATATGATCCGTTAGTTCCATATTTTCAGGATTTGTCAACCAATCAAGTATTTCCTCTTCATCATCAATGTCCCCATCATAATTAATATACTTCCCTTTACGAAAGTAAGTGATACCCGGGGGATTTCTAAATCCATATTTTTTAGCCATTAAACGGTCACTCATTTGGACGATTTTTATTCCATACTCTGAAGCTTCATCATCAATTAATTCGATATGTCGTAGTACACGTGGACTTTCTGGATCTTCTTCTTTATCTATGAAAATTTTTAAATATTCATATAAACGTTTAAATATTTAAATTTTTAAATATAATAATAATTTTACTCACAAAATATTACAGCTAAAAATTCTTTGGTTTCAATATATTTTGTCAATTGTTCCCGATCTATTTTTTCAATACTTGCGTCGTTTCTTTGCCTTACCATCCATTCTAATACTTCTGATTCATCCAAAATATTACCTAATAATTTATAAAAATTAATTATAATACAAAATTCATAATATATATAATAAAAAATTTACACAAACTAAAATACATGCAGTTAAATTTAAATTCACTGAAAAATATCTATATACATACACTAAGTATATATTTATTTGTTATTAATTCAAAATGCAAAAAATATAATTTATATTTAAACAAAAAAGAAAATTATAGTTTATAATTAAATAAAACTTTAAAGTTTTACCCTCGTAGATCCGAATTACGGTAAATTACCGCATTTTACCGCAAAATACCGTAATTTACTGCAAATTTGCCGCATTTTACGGTAATTTACAGTAGAATACGGTACACGCAAAAAAAAAGAATTATTAAAATTAATAATTGATAACTAAAAATTTAGAATGTGGTCACAATTTAATATCATTTTAAACAGTAATTTCGTGCCCGGGTCGATCTGATCTTGATTTGATCTGATTTTAGTCTAACTGGACGGTTATTGGACTACTTGGTCTGTTATTGAACTTCTATTAAATTTTTAATCTGTTTTTGATCTGTTGTTTTAAAAAGCAATTGCGTTACGGGCAGACAAAACTAGATTAATTCTTGAACTTTAAAAAATTTTAATTCTGAAAATTTGCAAGGACTAAACTAGATTAAATCATGGACTTGTAATATTTTTTTTTATGAGCAATATTTATAAAAAATATATTAAGTTACAGAATTGATTATGTTTTGTTGACTATTTATTTAGTGTATTTTGTTTAAAGATGTCGACAGTTAATGAAAGTTTGACAGCTTGATGTTTTAATTGTCTTGACTGAATATTTATAGCATTAAATAAAAGTGATAAAATGACTCTTAAAATGTCAAGAAATTTTCCTTATTTACTGGATAAAATCGAAAATATTTTGGCATTAGAAACCATCAAAATTCTTGTGACATCTTATTACGGAAGCGCATTAGCATGTTTCAAATATCAAGAAAATTAAAATAAATTTATGAATCTATATTATTATTATTATTTATATTTGTAAAAAACCTGTTTTTGATCTAAAAGCGATTAAAAACAGACTAAAAATTATAGTAAATAAAGTCTGTTTTTGTCCTTAAAAACAATTGAACACAGACCATGAATTATAATAGAAAAGTCTATTTTTAGTCTAAACTTGGTTTAAAACAGACTAAATATCATACGAAAATAAGTCTGATATTGGCCTGGATAAGGAATAGTACGGGCAAAAACAGATTAAATTCTTATATAAAATAAATACGATTTATAAACTTAAATTCAAGAAAAAATATTTGAATTTATCATTTATTTTAAAACAGATCTAATTTTTTGACCCGGGTAGTTTTATAGAATAAATTATGATAATCTTAATTTAAATATTGAAATTTAAAGTTCATATGTAAATAATGTTACAAGTAATATAAATTACTGTTTGGTAGATAAAAAAATGAAATTATAATAGTTTAACGTTTCAGCTTCAACATTCGCTATTTGGAACATTAAAGTTTATAGTAAAAAAGTAAAAAAACATTCAGTATGATAAATAAAATTTTCAATGTCGAACAATTGATTTTATATACAATGTTATATAATTATTACTTTCATCAAATTGTCAAAAAGTATTTTTTAAGCGCATCAGTTTTTATAGTTTGAAACAAAAAAATTTTACTTGTGTTTGTGGGCTTCCAATGTATGTGAAAGAATTAACCTAAAGTATTACTGATGCGACTATACCTACACGGAGAGAAATTTATGGTAACCGTTCCTAGTACGTTTATGAAATATCATCAATATGATATGGTAATGATTATCATAATATTATGGTAATCGTTCCCATTATACTATGGTAAACGTTACTATAATATTATGGTAATGTTTACCATATTATATGGTAACGATTACCATAATATTACAGTAACCATTACCATAATGTTATGGTAGGTGACAGGCGTTAATATCCCTGGACAAAATATCCTTGACAAAATATCCCTGACAAAATATCCCCTCGACAAAATATCCCCCGACAAAATATCACAACAGTTCAAAATTTCTATTAAAAATCATGTTAATAAATAAGTTTCAATGTAAATATATTATTGTTAGAATTTTGGGCCCAGCACGACAACAAGCTTATGTGTGGGCCTATTTTCGAATAAACACACACAAAATCCGTGAAAAAAGGGCACATCACGATACTAAGATAATTATTGTTCTCTACTAATGTTTTTAATTAATTGAAAATTTTTTATTTATATGCTTTAATAGGCAAAGAGAAAGCATTTTTCGATGACCTTAGAGATATATTGTTCATGGGATATTTTGTGGCAGGGATATTATGTCCGGGGATATTTTGTCCAGGGATATTAACGCACGTAACCGTTATGGTAACGGTTACCATAATATTATGGTAAAGATTACTATAATTACTATAATATTGTAGTAATGATAACTATAATATATATGGGTGCCGTTCCTATAATCAACATTTCAAAAAAACCGGTTACCATGCATTATAGGAACCATTCCCATAGTATATTGTAATTGTTACCATAAATTTCTCTCCGTGTACATGGCAAGATGACGTATTTCATCATTTCAAACAATAAAATTTAAAGACCAAAAGTGACATTTTTTTTTATATCAATATATTTTAGAGAATCACTCTTATACTTTTTCGCTTTCAATATTATATCATTTATGAATTACCTTCTTTGATGCGGGTTTATTGTTCAAACAATAAAAATTAATGAAAATCCGAATAAAATTTTATTTATTTCTTTGCGTGTAGAATACGAGAAAATACCTAAAGTACGGCATTTTACGGTAAAATACCGCACTATTGCTGCCAATTTTACGGCAAATTGTCGCAAGTTTACCGCAAATTTGCCGTAAATGGTAAATTACCGTAGATTGCGGTATTTTACAGAAATTTACCGTGAATTCGGATCCACTAGGGTATAGAAAAAAAAAAATTATTACGGTCTCGACGCCAAATATGGCAAGCTGTTGATTTATAAAATTTTCTAATATTAACATATCGTAAAAAACTTTTTCAAGAACGGTTTTTATTTGTTACTAAAAATGACTGCCAAAATTGACGGCGGGACCGTTCTGGAATGGCTATAAGTTAAGCGAACTAAACATTTAGTTTATTCCTTTTTTTACAAGAATAAATTGATTATCTAAATTAAAATTTTCAATATAAAACGTACATACCCCTATTTACGTAATAACTTTCGCATTTATAATTAATTGTGTACTAGGATCGTATCATAATAATGACAAAACTACACAATAAATTAAGAAATATTATTTTTTTTATTGTAACCTATCGATTTTTTTTTCTCCGTATACATGAGTTTCGTTTTTTATATAAATAAGTATAATTTACAATAAATTATAAATTTATATTTTACAATTCAAATTCAATATATTTTTTCCTATTGTACATTTTTTAATTAAAGAGAGATGAGGTAAAAAAAATTCAGACTTTTTAATAAAAATCACAATGAAGACTAAACTCACTAAAGTCTGAAAATTTATCAATGTTTTATTTTACCCCATCTTACCCTAGTAATTAATTGTTAATTCGGTAAATTAATCGTTAATAAAAATTGCAACGGAGAGCGGAGAAAATTTTATAAATTTTTAATATGAAAAAAAAAGTTTTCTTTAACGTTAGTGATTTTTTTTTAAACTTTTGAATATTTAAAAATTATTTGGCAACAGATAAATTAAAATGTGAAAACAGAAATGCGATTGAACGTACAATTGAAATTACATAAAAGTTACAGAAGGTAAGTAACGAAAAGAAAAGTAATTAATAGATTAATTATACGCGCACTTAACAATACGATAAAAGATTAATATATATTATTATTAATGATAAAGTGATTTTTTTTTATCAATGATCGATTTAAATAAATAGTACCCGGAAACAGAACACATGGATTGGTTTGTTAAAATTAACAGAAAATAATAAAATTTATAAATTTAAATCCATTTAATATTCCCGCGTAAATTTAAATAAATAAATAAATAAATAAATGAATAATCGTGTAAAAGATAAATGATGTTTATAAATATGGAGAGGATGGCAGTGAAGATGATGAGTACGATGACATGGTTGATTTATGATGATAATGTTTTGTTGATCTGACATCGTCCAATGCACACTGGCAAACTTGAGTCTCTCCTTTGTTGCACGATGCTTGTATTCATCAGGATCTTTTGCTGGTCGGCTAACACTTCAAACCTTCATGAGATAAGGAATTCCCGCGACAACTGTAACACCGGATATAACAACTTTATTCTCTCAGTCTTTATTTAAAGACACGTTTTTTTTTTTTTTATATATTTTTCGATTGATGTTTATTTTATTTTTGTTTTGTTGATCTGAATTTTAAATATTTCTTTTAAATATTTACCACTTCCGAAAAATCCTCTTTTCGGTTTTGTTACTTTGTTGGATTGGCTTGATGATTTATCCTTGTCCGTCCCAATTTTAGCATTCTTTTTGCTCTCCTTAGCAGTCAATTTGTTAATTGGCTTGAGTTGAGGTTCTGCAATCGTTGATGCAGTAGTAGGAGTAGAAGTTGTTGAAGAGTGACTTGATGATAACTTGTTACCAATCTGTGTCTTCGTTGATTGTGAAACGCGGCTGACCTTGGCGACCTTGGTCCCGCGGTCGAGATTAGCAGGACAGCACTGGTAGGGCTCATAGGAGGGTATTGTGGGTTTCGCGTTTTTACCACCCATTCCGATGTAGAAACAGCCGTCGCCTGTCGGTAAGCAAATAATCGTGTCAGACAACATAATAATGGCTGTTCTTTTTTTTATAAACGTTAACGAGAATATGGGAAGTTTTTTTTAGTTGGATTAATTGAGTGAGCATTTTTGTTAGACTGATCGAGCAAAAAAAACGTGCGTGGAAATATTTTTAAACAAATCTAGTTAAAGTCAAACTTAATAATAATGATTACGCGATAGCTACTGGTACAAATTTAATTAATGGTTAGAAGAAGTAATGAATCAAAGAAAATTTTTTTAGTTACTACATCTTAAATGCAATATTTCAGTGATTAATGAAATTTTTATTAAGATAATTTTTTTTTTTTTATTCATTGATTTATATTTCATTAATAAGTTTCCTTGATTAAAGAAAATGATTTACTCAATGATGAATGTATATCTATATAGTATTCAAATTGGATCGTTTTGAATCATTTTTTCTAATCAGGGTTAAATTTCAAGCAGAAGAATAACTAGTCACTTAAATGCGGTAAAAAATACATTAGAAATAACGCCCTGGTGGAAATTTTTCAGACTTTTCTCTGAATAACTCTGAAAAAGTCTTTAGAACTTTAGAACACCAGGGCGCTTAATACGAGCATGCATTAAATTATAATAAAATTATTTAGAAAATATTAAAGCAATAAAATGAATCATTAACTATACTATTACATAATTTAAATACGTAATAATCAGTATTTAAATAAATACATTTGAAATTTAGTCAACTTCACTGGTAATTAAAATTCAATTGAAAATTTTTTATGAACTGACTACTTTATTAAAATGAATACTAACTGTAAAGTATAATATTATAAAAATGATTTCATATTTAATACCAGTTGAAGTTTTTAAGTAAATGTTAAAAGCTATGATGCTAAAAATGCAAAAAGTTTTATTTATGAGCTGAACAGTGAAATGCACAAGCGAGCGCTGAACGATTGTTAAAATACAACAATTAAAAAAGACAAAAAAGGTTAAATTATTATAAATGCAATGCAAACGCCTCCAGACCAGCTTATGTCTGCAAAAAAATTTTAAACGCCGATAAAGAGTGAAAATAACAAGCCGTACAAGGGGTACGTCAACGGGTATGTATAATTGTTGACGTATAAAAATAAAGATCGCCAGGATTTTCTATTCCTACTATGCGTAAAAATAATTTGGAATTGAAAACAAAAAATTTACGGTAAAAAATAAAAAAATATATAAATAATATAATAATTCGACACGCATAAAACTTATGATTTGTTGATATATCTATTCCTCGATTGCGATCAATCCAAATTAATACCTACTACAATTGCCGATCTCGTTGATATTAATGTAACTTTTATTATTTTATATTCATAATTTTGTTTGGAATTTTTTTTTATGTTTGTATATATATTTGAGAATTCATTGGCCAGATCCAAACATATTATACTTTGAGGAAATTTAAATCCAAATCTTTATAGTCATGACTCAGGTAATCTTGTGATTTTTTTACCTTTATCTTTATTTTTCTTCATAGTTCTGCTAGGCTTTTTTTTCATTTCAATGCTATTATCTTCTTCACTTATGTTGTCAGCATCATTATCATCATCATCATCTTTATCATCATCATCATCACCATTATCATTATCATCATCGTCATCTTTATCATCATCATCGTTATCATTATCATCGTCGTCATCTTTATCATCATCATCATCATTATCATCATCGTCATCATCATTATCATCATCGTCATCTTTATTATCATCATCATCATCATCGTTATCATCTTTATTATCATCATTATCGTTATCATCATCATCATCATCGTCGTCGTCACCTTTATCATCATCATCATCATCTTTATCATTATCATCATCATCATCATCGTCATCATTATCATCATTGTCATCATCATCATCATTATTATCGTCGTTATCATCATTATCATCATTACCTGTGTACCAAGAGTATGAGATGTCATCATCATAACCACGTATACGCGAACTACTCTGTGTCTAATAAATAATACTAACTACATATGATTTAAATCGCGATAAATAATATTATTAGTTCCCGTAAATTAGCCGCTGGAGGTGTAGCCCATACGCAATTTTATATTTAATAATAGCTAAATAATCTTTATAAATTTATTAATTTTATTTTTATTTTTCCTTAGTAAGCAAAGATAATAATGCGCTAATAGTTCGATGTGTTATTAATCATGCGATAGACAGAGAAATAGATAAAAAAAAGTATTAAAAAAATGAATAGATTTTAGAGCAATATTTTATCTAAGACATTAAATGTAAGTTTTATTATTATTATTATTATTAATATTATTATTGACTATTGCGCAATTTACGAGTATTAGAGTACGAAAAAAGGAAGTTTTACATAATTTAGGATTATACGAAAATTTTATCGTCTATAGACAGGATTATAAAAAAAAATTTTTTGTTTTCCATTACACATAAAAATTATTAAACATTAAACATAAAAGGACTTTAGATTTCTGTAAAAATAAAAAAATATATGGATTTAATATTAAAAAAAAAATGTTAGTTGATATTTTTACTGAAACTGTTTAAATATTATCGGATCAATTATTGTGATAATTTAATAAAATAATAAAAAATTTTTAAATGCTTTTAATTAAGTAGCAATAAAAGTGGAAAATATAGTAGAGTTTAATAAAAAAGTTTAAAGTAAAATAAGTCCGGAAATAAATTATAAAGATGGAGAACGCGCACGTCTGGGCACTATCGCTTTTTCATTTTTTTTATAATTATAAGCCGGTATATCAGTTACTATCGATATTAAAGTCACAAAGAACAGTACACCCGTAATAATAATCATCATTCTAGATGTTTCCTTACTTTTTTGTTCGATTAGCCATTCCAGAACTTTGTCCTCGTTCTTAAGATTACCTATAAAAGTCAGACACACGCACACATTTATAGAATAATTTTTAAATTATCTATCTGAATAACACACATGTACGTTATATTTCATTTTTTAATAATTATTTGTCTATATAAATAAATAATTTTGATTTCAATCAGATACCAAATTCTGTTAATAAAAAAAAAATTTTTCTTTTTGTTTTTAATAAATTGTCCAAAATGTTATGGAATAAACACAAATCATTTTGTGATTAAAGTACATAATTTTTTTCTCTTACTTTTTTTTAGTGAAATGATAAATTTCACGTTAATGAATTATATATTTTTTTATTATATAAATTAATGACTCTTACCGTCATACATGATGGGTACTCCAGTTTCGTAATAAACAAGAGCAGGAAATGAAAAAATTCCAATTTCAGCAGCCAATTTAGCGTCTTTTGATTTGACGAATTGTATTCCATGTTTATCAGTATCGTCGTCTATTGTCTCAAGTTCTTCTAATATTTGACGGCAAGTGCTACATTTTTTTTCATCATCATCATCTGTAAATAGAATATTTATTTAATGTAATATTAATAATTATCTAATAATATTAATGTGTAATCGAATGCTTCGTTTCAGGTGAAGTTTTTTTGCTGCTCATCAAGTAAAAAAAAAATATTCTGAACAAGTTTGAACTTTGAATTTGAATTCTACACGGAGAAAAAAATCTGGTAATATTCGTTAATTTTCAAATAAAAATTACTATTTCGCCGAGGCAAACTTGAAACGGTCCAATAATGTGGAAATTTTCCTTTTAAATGAGTAAAAATTATAATCGCTTAATCCTATGAATTACTAAATTATAAGTAAAATTACTTTGAGTTTCAGAGTACAAAACTAAAGCATTCAATAAAATTTACCTTTTAATTTAGTAAAAAATCTATCTTAGAATAAAACTTTCACTGAGACTGCTGTTGAATTTTTACTAATCCAAATAGTAAAAATTGTCTCCTTGTGTGTAATAATAAAATTTTTTTATAACTGCTGCCTTTAAAGTTCAATATTCGAGCGTCGTGTGGCGCGAGTAAAATAGGTCTTTCTCTCGATAGCTCGACGAAACTATAGAACGATGTCGAAAAATCAGCTGTTGGACTTTTCAGCATGATTTTACTGTGCTGAAAAGTAATTGCCTATAGGAAATGTATACAAATTACCTAGCAACCGTCGTTCACTCGAGTTAGAAAAAGATAGTGATACTTTTTTCTCCATATACTCCTACTGTCGCATTTATCCTGAAATTCGCACATGCGCAAATAGAAAGACGACAATTGGAAACCTGCATAGTGATCATATGTTTCTTATTCTTATTGAATATCATAACTTGTGTGTTTGTATTGTGAAAATAATATTATTATCATATTATTAATCGTTCAATAAAAATTTTCACATTATTAAAAACAGTCAGAGATTTTAATTAATAAAATTAATAAACTAATTAATAGAATTCAATTGAAAAATAAAACATGAATAGATTGTTATTATTTACACTTGTACAATTGTTTATATTTAGAAGGTAATTTTTTATTCTTTAAATGATTGAATTCCTCTCGATTAAACTTTAAAGGCAGTCGTTATAAAAAATATTGTTCGATACAAAGGATTAAAAAGAGGGATACGGTATGCATGTATTGTCAACACTCGTCTAGGGATATGTTACATTCACAACGAGAACTCGTACCTACATCTCTCTCGCACTCGCTTCGCTCGTGCGAGAAAGATGTATGTACTCGTTCTCGTTGAGAATGCGGCATAACCCAAGACTTGTGTCGCCAATCCAAGCATGCCGCAAACCCTCTTTTTAATCCTACGTATCGAAAATAGCTATTTTCCAACATATATATATATATATATATATACATATCGTCAGAATTTATCTGTATATATATATATTTATGTATATATCTCAATACCAATTTAAAATCCACCATCTTTTTTTTTTTTACCACTGTGGGATTCGAACCTACGCCTTGCGAATATTCCAGTTAAAGTGCAAGCATGCTAACCACTCGGCTACAGGTACCCTTCCGTCATCTCGAAGTATATGCCAAATATAAATAAAATACAATGCAGTCGATATTATATTTCTCGTATTAAAAGTTACAATGGCAAATAGTAATTTTTACCCGCTAAGTAGCAATTCACGTTATCGATGTTTTAAAAACTGCAATACCTCAACAAAATTTATTTGATATTATAATTTTTAGAATACCCGAGTTCTTTTTACAATGTTTTCAGTAATAGTTTTAAAATGTTATAAAATAAAATTAATAATCTTACAAATTGTAATAATCGGGATATAAATGAATAATTTTTGCGAAATTCATGTAAACATAACTTGAGTCATGAGTGACTTTTCTGTTGTTTCCAAATGAAAATCACTATCTACTCTATGCTAATATTTTTTATTTTATCTACTGAATTTTATAGAATAGATAAAAAGAAATATAAGTTTTATAGTAATTTATTCTTAATGAATTGTAATATTAAATTTATACTCTTACAAATGTTTTTAACGCAGAATTGTAATATTATCAAAGAGATTTTTGAATATTGTTATTTCCAGAACGATCGTTGTAAAATAATTATGGATTATTACCATTCTTTATTTAATTTTTGCTAATCTGTATTATAACTTTTACAAATCGTAAAATTTACAATACTGATTGTAAGAATCAACAAAAAAATGTAATTTTTCATTGATAATAGTAATTTTTGGATTGGGATTGTAAATTTCTCTTAGGAAAGTAATTTTTATTTGACGACTATAATTATTAGCTAATTTTGAGCTGCGCTTTTTTCCGTGTAAGTACTTCACATTTGATTTCAAAGATTTTTCATTAAAAATAAGGTATAAGAGACCCAATACCCGATCAGGGAACTAGTACCCGATCACTCATGTATTTGTATATCTATATTTACAAAATTTTACTAAATATATCTATACAAATATATGAGTGATCGGATACTACTTCCCTAATCGAGTACTAGGTCTTTTACCTTACGTGTAAATAAAATTATTTTTTTTTTTCAACTTTCTACTGTATCAAAAAAATCCATGTGGGATTGCATGGGAATCCATAGGAATTTATATAGGAGGATATGGATTTATATACGAATCTATGTAGGAAACCATAAGTACACTGTGAAAGATTCCCAATAAATTTTACTATGGGTGCATAGTAACACTGGACTATAAGAAAACTGATTCAAAATTTACAAGTGTCTCATAGTAAACGTATGCGCATAGGCCACAATCATGTAGTCTGCGCATACGTTTACTATGGGACACTTGTAAATTTTGAATCAGTTTTCTTATAGTCCGGTGTTACTATGCACCCATAGTAAAATTTGTTGGGAATTTTTCACAGTGTATCTGAATTCCCATGTAGGAACTTGACATAAGAACTTGGATATGTGGATTTCTTTGTGGGAAATTCATATAGGAATTTGGGTTTCTATATAAGTGACTTCTATAGAATCTGGGGTTTGTTGTTATTGTAGAATCTGTTTATTCATTGATACGCGTATATGAATCAAGAACAGATTAATATTCTTATAGGAAACCAAATGGGAATCCATCCGAAAACGACCTGTGAAAACCCATATAGGAATCTAGGCTGAATTCCCATTTGGATTTTGATAAGGCAATACTCAGTTGCATTGAATGATACCAAAGTACCATTTATTACAACTTGTAGAAAATTTAATGTTTTTCAAAAAATCTCATAGCAACTTCACTGTAATTCAAGCTGTGTTACTCGGGTCCTTTATAGAAGTCAATTTTTTTTTGAAATCGAACTTGTTTTGCTTACAGAGAGTAAACTAACAAAGGTGCACGAAAAATGTTGAAGAGAATTTTGTAGGAAATTTTATTCTCTTTAAAAAAAGTTCTAAGAGTCAAGACGCTGAAGTCTATGGTTTACAAGTTACAGTTATTCTAATAGTTTTCAAAATAAAAATTTCACAATTTTCATCTTTTTTATTAAGCCTTCACCTTTTAATAACTTTAACTCGTTAACTATAGACTTTAGCGTCTTGACTCTCAGGACTTTTTTTGAAGAGAATAGAATTTCCTAGAAAATTCTATTAAACATTTTTCGTGTACCTTCGTTAGTTTACTCTCTCTAAGCGAAACGAGTTCAATTTCAGAGAAAAATTGACTTTTATAAAGGGCCCGTGTAACACAGCTTGAATTACAGTGAAAATGCGATGGGCGCTTTTGAAAAACATTAAATTTTCTTCATATTGTAACAAATGATGGCACCTCGTATTATTAAATGCGGCTGAGTATTAGAAAGTAAAAAAAATTTATTTGATTTACGTGATTTTTAATGGAAAAATTTTAAAATCAAATAGGAAGTACTTAAAATTAAAATTAAGTGCTCAAACGTGGCCGGATTTTTTTTTTAAAGATGTAAACAATATTTCGCTTGATGAGCAAAGAAAAAAAACCTTTACTGGAAACGAAACGCTCTGATGTATAATAATAATTTTAAAAAATGGAATTTATCTTACAAAATAAAACAGCTAGATGTTCAACATCGTTGATTAAAACTTGAAGTGTTTTACGATCAACACTTTCAATAACATCTGGTGTAGAATGACGGAGCTGTAAAATCCATTCAAGAATAGACTCTTCGTGCATCATATCTCCAGTGTAAATTTGACGGAATTTATGACGGTAAAAAGCAAGCGCTGGTAGTCCAGGAAGATCATATTCTTTTTCAATATTATCATCAGAAATTTTAACGAAATCAATGTCTTCTTCTTCACACTCGTCATCAATATTTTCAAGCTCTTGAAGAATCTTTTGACTTTTTTTGTCACCTTCTTTATCTGTATAGTTAAAATAAATTTAATTTAAATAATTGTAAAAGTTTAATTACTTGAGGGGGACCACTAGTGTGATCACCTGAAAAAAAGATAATTTTTGAGAATTTTTTTAAAGAAAGCTATTGCATGGAATATTTTAATGTTTTAAGCATATATTTTTGGATATATAATCAATACAAGATTAAATTTTTGAACCAAAAAATTCAAATTTAGCGAGTTATTTACAATCTCCCACTCCAAAAAAAAGTTCTCCGCTGCTGTGATAGCGACTTTCATAGTGTGTGAAATCAAAAAAACCAAAAACCAGAGAAAAAGTCGTCATGCACGATCATGCTTGATCGTGCATGATCCAGACATCTTTGCACGATTCATGCACAGGCACTCATGATCATGCAAATCAATGTTCAATCATGCATGACGAGGAAAGAACACTCATATATGATTCATGCAATATCATGCATGAACCATACATGGCTTAGCTGAATCATGAATGATCATACATGACTTTGATTGATTCATGCAAAGGCATGCATGTTGAAGAAAATCATGCTCGGTCATGCATGAGCATGTATTACTAGGAAATAATAGTCTCGCATGATTTATGCAACGTCATGCATGACCAAGCTCAATCATGAATGACCATTCATGACACTGCATGATGCATGCAACGTCATGCATGTCCATGTTTGGTCAAACATGATTATAATTGTTCAAGCATGATCATACCTTAATATTTGCCAGCCATGAGCATGCATGAGAAATCATAATCATGTCTGACCAAGCATAATCACGCATGCTCATGGCTGGCAAATATTCATGCATGATCATGCATGAGATTAACGCATGATCAGGTCTGATGATTTTTTCCCGGTAAGTTTATTAAACTAGAAGGTATTTCCCGTACCATGACTCTCGGACTAAGGAAAAAATTGAAATTTAACAAAATGGCGTTTTTAAAAAAAATTTCAAATTTTTCGCGAAAATTTGGTGATTATTGGCCGGCTAAAATTACATTTTTGATTCGATCGGAACACTGGAGGTTCATGGTACGTAGAAACATTTATAAAAGAAGCTGCAATTCGAATCAAATCGATCGGATGATTTGTCTTCGAGTAATAACTGCAGCAATTTTGAAATAGCTATTTTCGATACGTAGGATTAAAAAGAGGGTTTGCGGCATGCTTGGATTGGCGACACAAGTCTTGGGTTATGCCGCATTCTCAACGAGAACGAGTACATACATCTTTCTCGCACGAGCGAAGCGAGTGCGAGAGAGATGTAGGTACGAGTTCTCGTTGTGAATGTAACATATCCCTAGACGAGTGTTGACAATACATGCATACCGTATCCCTCTTTTTAATCCTTTGTATCGAACAATATTTTTTATAACGACTGCCTTTAAAGTTTAATCGAGAGGAATTCAATCATTTAGAGAATAAAAAATTACCTTCTAAATATAAACAATTGTACAAGTGTAAATAATAACAATCTATTCATGTTTTATTTTTCAATTGAATTCTATTAATTAGTTTATTAATTTTATTAATTAAAATCTCTGACTGTTTTTAATAATGTGAAAATTTTTATTGAACGATTAATAATATGATAATAATATTATTTTCACAATACAAACACACAAGTTATGATATTCAATAAGAATAAGAAACATATGATCACTATGCAGGTTTCCAATTGTCGTCTTTCTATTTGCGCATGTGCGAATTTCAGGATAAATGCGACAGTAGGAGTATATGGAGAAAAAAGTATCACTATCTTTTTCTAACTCGAGTGAACGACGGTTGCTAGGTAATTTGTATACATTTCCTATAGGCAATTACTTTTCAGCACAGTAAAATCATGCTGAAAAGTCCAACAGCTGATTTTTCGACATCGTTCTATAGTTTCGTCGAGCTATCGAGAGAAAGACCTATTTTACTCGCGCCACACGACGCTCGAATATTGAACTTTAAAGGCAGCAGTTATAAAAAATGTATTTTCGAAAACCGATAAGCGGCTGCTCTTCCGATGGATGTAACTCAAAAAAACTATTCCAGATATGAACTTTAAATTTCAGTATGTTATTTATGAAGGTATAGGACTATCAAAATACGCAAAAAAATTGATTTTTTCATATAATTTAACACTAGTGGTTCCTCTTAAAATAAATAAAACGTAAAACTTACAAAAGAAGACAACAACGTAGTCATTTTCATCAAGAATATTTTCTAACATTTTAATATTAACTTCTTCAATTTTACCGGGTATTTCAAGTGTATTTTCATCAGTAAGCCAAGACAGTACCTCATCTTCATCTTCAAGATCTCCGTCATAAAGTAATGGCTCTTTATTTCTAAAGAAAGCCAATGCTGGTAATTTTTTAATGTTGTGTTTTTTAGCTAATCCAGTGTCTTCAGTTGTTACAAAAATAATTCCTGTTTCATCAAGTTCGTCATCAATATTCTCCAATTCTTTTAAAACTGTTTCACATTCATCGCCTTCGTCACAACGACCAGCTAAATTATTTTTATTTATTAAAGTAAGAAATAATAATCGCAATCATAATAAAATATACAATTATTTAAAACAAAATTTTATATTTTTAATTTAAAAAATACTTGCTGAAATAAACAACGACGTATTCATGTTCATCAATAAGACCAGACAGAATTTCATCAGTAACTTCTTCAATGGTAGCTGTTTTTTTTTGTTCGATTAACCATTGAAGTACTTCATCTTCATTGAGTAAATCACCTTCGTAGATAGCTGGAATTTTGTCCTCGAAGTATACCAGAGTGGGAAGATGATCGATACCATAATCTTTAGCTTCGGCTTCATTGTCAATACGAATAATAACAATTCCTTCTTTCTCGAGATCATCATCGATGTTCTCCAACTCATTTAAAATCCTTATGTTCTGCTTGTCGTCTTTTTCATCTAGGGTACCAGGATGAAGTGAATGTAGATGAACCTTGATGATGATGATTATTATAACTAAACCGACGTTATGTCAATAATATGACTTACATCGGAATTTACTTACAAAATAATACAGCAAGGAAGGGCTGGTTTTCTATTAGCTTCTCCATCATTTCGTCTGTTACTTCAGGAATTTCACGGTGTTTTTTTTGATGCAGTAGCCATCCAAGAAGTTGATCCTCATTCATCAGATCACCTAAAAATTATTTTTAATATTTTTTAGCCCTACACGAAGAGAAATTCATAGTAACTGTTCCTAGTACGTTTATGAAATATCATCTTACACCGTTACGGTAATAATTAGTCGGAATTATTGGATATAGGCCCATACTTTCTGGGAAAAGTTCCATAACTATCATTATGGTAACAGTTCCCACATTGTAACGGTTCCTAAGTGCATATGGGAATAAACCCTATATATTATTATAACCATTCCCATAATATATCTACAATATTCCCAAAATATTATAGTAATCGTTCCCATAATGTATGGTAACCATTACCATAATGCATGGGAATTATAACCATAAGATTATGGTAGTGGTTACCATGCGTTATGGGAACCATTCCTTTATTGTAATTGTTATCATAAATTTCTCTCTGTGTTGAACCTCACACTAAAGAATACAATACACCCCTAGTGATTTTTAAATTTATGAACCAGTAAGTATTTTAAAGTACAGCCGAACTCCATTAACTCGGATTCCATTATCTCGGAACTTCCCCTGAATCTTGACCCCCACTACTAGCTACGCTGTCTCCCACCTGACGATATACATTTGTATGTGTTTGTGTATATTTATATATGCATCGTTCATGTAGATGTACGAGCGCATGTGTTATAGTTTACTTTTTAAAAGAAAAAGGGCACCCGTTAACTTGGAAATCCCAAGAAATTTTCGCTCCTCCGTAGACTAACCGTCCGAGTTAATGGAGTTCGATTGTAAAAATTTTAATTATCGATTGCATTGGGAGTGACGAGTGTCAAAAGAGGACTTGTACCTTAAAAATATTGTTATTCATGTATGCAATTCTTTTGAGTCTTGGCGTTGATCTGATAATTAAATGTTACTGAACTCACTGTAAAAAATTAAGGGAGTGAACGCGGAGCGGATGATTGTTTTTTTATTTGAATTTCACTCCTAAAAGGAGTTTATTTTGATATTAAAACTGAATCGGAGCGAATTCGGATTTAAATAAAATCCGTAATCACTCCGAATTCACTCCCAATTTTTACAATGTATGTAATTGATGTTTTTTTTGTCCCTAGTATATTATTTGCATGTATTAAATAATATTCGGGACATTTGTAGCCTCTTTTAAAACGTCTCATATTAGCAATTATATACAAAATTAATAACAATTTGTAGTTTATTACGCTGATGCAAAATATTCGAATGTGCTTAATCTTAGAATAGGACATCGAGATCCTAGAGTTAAATTTTAAATTTTATTTAATTTTAAATTTACATACCATCATAAATATGTGGAATTCCTTTTTCAAATAGAACCAAAGTAGGGAGATCATCAAGGCCGTATTCTTTAGCTTCTTCATCGTCATCTATTTTTACAAATGCTATGTCATGTTGATCACAATCATCATCAATATTCTCTAACTCAGTTAATACTTTTTGACTTTTCTTCTGATCTTTGTCATCTAAAAATAATTATAAACGTTATGTATATACTTATATAAATATCGCAATCGTAATTCAAATTATAAATAAAATAAACACTAACAAAATAAAACAGCAACATGAGGCATTTTTTCGATGACCATATCGAGCATTTCATCAGTAATATCTTCAATTTGATCGGATGCTTGTTGTTCATCCAGCCACTTGAGAACTTTTTGCTCATCTTCAAGATTACCTTCATATATAGTTGGGATTCCCTTTTCAAAGTAAATCAAAGCCGGCATTTTTTCAATTCCATACTCTTTGGCCTCATCGGCGTTATCAATTTTAACAAAAACAACACCCAGTTGATCACACTCGTCGTCAATATTTTCTAATTCATTTAAAACTCGTTGAGATTTACGGTCGTTATTGTCGTCTATTTGATGATTTAAAGTGAATAATTAAGCATTTATTTTAACAATATATTGATACATAGGGGAGGGTGGGGAAAAACGGCCCACCTCAGCCGGTTATTATTTTTGGTGGCTTTCAACCCAATCAGTTTACTTTTGTCTTATCTCGCAAAAATTCATGGACATTTTGCCGAAACTTTAAAAAGAAAAATTTTTGTTTCTGGGGCATAACGGTCCTCCTCCAAAAAGTGATAAAAAAATTTTTTTTTAAGGTGTAAAAAATCGTTCCCCCACTCTTACAAAAAAAAAATTGGTTGAAACGATTTTTGCAGAACTATTGAAATAAAATTGAATTTGAATTTAAAATTACCGCCAAAATTAAGGAGAAAACACCTGGATTGAGCAAAAGTAAAATAACGGCTAAAACACAAAATAAATTGAAGAAAAAAAATTGTTCAAAAGTTAAAACTGATTATTCTAACTGTCTTTATTGCAATGGACTTTATTCGGAAGCTAAGGAATCACGGATTCAATGTAGAAATTGTAAGAAATGTTCTCATGATTCCTGTGCAAGTGTAGATGAATTTTACTCCGATGAGTATATTTGTGAATACTGTAAAAGTTAATCGAATTGAAAAATTTATCAATTAAAAAAAAAAATTATTATTTTCGAATATTTTCAGTGGTCAAATTCGCCCCAGGCATAGAGAATCAGCCAAAAAATGCATCAGTATATTAAAATTTTTCATAATTTAACGATAAAAATATGAAGAATTTTTTTCAGAATCTTTGGTCTGTCCATTTTGCCCCAGGTATCACGCTTAGGGCTAAAAATGCGCAAATATAATGAATTTGTGGTAATTAGAAGAAAAACAAAGAAAAAAATTTATTGATCAAATTTTTGGCGGGGCCTTCTTGCCCCACCCTCCCCGAAATTTAATTACTTATTATTTTTACTAAAAATGGATAACTTACAAAACAGTACAGCGATAGTCTTGCCTTCTTTTACCAAACGATCAAGCATTTCATCAGTAACATCTTCAATTTCATCTTTTTCTAATTGAGATAGTAACCATTCAAGTATTTCATCTTCGTTCTCAACATCGCCTACAAAATAAATAAAATTATTTTATCAATTATAAATTAATTATACTGTTAATTAATATAACTCACCATCGTAAACATTTGGTATTTGTTTTTCAAAATAAACAATTGCTGGTACAGAATCAATTCCAAAATCTTTAGCTGCTTTCGAATCATCTATTTTAACAAATTGAATCCCATGTTTATCCAAATCATCATCTATTTTTTCAAGTTCTGCAAGTACTTGCATTGAGTCATCATCGCCATGATCGTCTGCAGTGATATTAAATATTTATTTTTAATTTATTCATAATTTGTTAAGCATAATTTTTATTTACTTACAAAAAAGAACAACAAGATTATCCATATTTCCAATCAAAGTATTTAGAGTTTTAGCAGTTACGTCTTCAATTACATCTTCTTCATCACCAGTACTTTTATTTGATACTAACCATTCTAAGACATCTTCTTCTTTGCTGAGTTCATCTGTAATATATTTTTATTTATATTTATTTATTGTGGACCCTCATGGGGTCTAGAAGACCCAAGGAAACTTTAAATTCAAAATATCTCAATAACGATTCAGTTTTTCGAAAAAATACAAGATACCTTTTTTGTAGGAAATTTAAAGCTCTACAAAAAAGGTGTCTTGCAATTTTTCGGATAATTCAATATTTATAGAGATATTTGCAAAAAACCAATTACGCTCTTGTCTTAACTTTGAAATTTTCATACACAGAAAAAAGAATTTCTTGGCGCAAGAAATATTTTGTATTATGAATTGAAGACAAAAATTTTTCTTGGCTCAAGAATTTTTTTCTCGCCTAAAAAATATTTTTCTTGTTCCGAGAAAATTTTTTCTTACCCCAAAAAAAGTTTTGTTTTCACTTTATAATACAAAAATTTCTTGGGTCAAGTAAAAAATTTTCATAGAACAAGAAAAAATTTTTTGCGCCAAGAAATCTTTTTTTTCTGTGTAGAAGATTTTTCACTTGATTTATTAAAATAAATATGAGGGTTGAAAATTGAATCTTCTTAGACGTCCCTTAAAAAGCTTCTTTTTAGTGAAAAAATCCATGGGGAATTTAGTTTTTTCTTTTTAAGTAAAAAGAACACGTGCCTTAGGACGATCAAAGTTCATTTTTCGACACAATCGCGGTTTTTTTAAATATCTCATAAAATATGCAGATTAGAAGAAAAAATTATGAATACAATTTTGTAGGAAATTAAAGTCTTGACAAAAAAGGTCATATTCATTTTTTTTATAAAATGTGTATTTATAAAGATATTTTGAAAAAACTTTTTTTAGATCTGACGAATTAATAATTTCAAGGATTACAAATTTTGAAAAAAACCTTTTTCTAAGTCTATAGAAACTATAACAAACTTTAATGATTGATACATTACGAGTTACGAAGTTGTCTATATTTAAGAAAAAACGTTATTTTCAACATTCGTTATCTTTTAAATGCTCAATTGATGAGATCTGAAATAGTTTTTTTAAAATATCTTCGAAAATACACATTTTATAAAAAAAGTGAACATGACCTTTTTTGTCAAGAATTTAATTTCCTACAAATTTGTTCTTTTGATATTTTCATTTAATTTGCATATTTCATGAGATATTTGAAATAAACTACGATTGTATCGAAAATTGAACTTTGATCGTCCTGAGGCACGTGTTCTTTTTACTTAAAAAGAAAAAACCAAATTCCCCACGTAATTTTTCCACTAAAAAGAAGTTTTCATGGGACGTCTGAGAAAATTTAATTTTTAACGACCACCCTAATAAATATATTTTTTGGAAGCTATAATTTTGGTACACTCAGAAAAGTAAGTGATTGTGTTTATTATGCTAAATTTTTAATTCCAATCATCTAGAATGATTGGATCGTTTTTCAATGTAAAAATAGTTAGTGTTATAATTTTTTTTAATAGAATTAATAATTATTGGATGATAACTTCTGCAATAAATTTCGTAACAGTTACTATCAGGATGGTAACAATTACCATCGGGATGATAACAGTTACTATCAAGGATGGTAATTAATATTATTGATTGCAATGAAAAAATTAATCGAAAATTCAATAATTTTCAAGTACACGGAAAGAAAATTATGGCAGCGGTTCCCATAATTTTGTGAAATTTTTTCCTATACCATCATAGGAATTACGACCATAAATTATGGGAGCGGTTCCTATAATTATAGGAATGTTTCCCATAATTATAGGAATAGTTCCTATAATTATGGGAATGATACCCATAACACTATAGGAATGATTCCTATAATTATAGGAATGGTTCCTATAATTTATAGGAATACTTTCTATAATATTATGGGAATCATTCCTATAATTTATGGGAATGGTTCCTATAATAGTATGGGAACTATTCCCATAATATTATGGGAATGATTCCCATAATGCAATTGGAATGGTTCCTATACCATTATGGGAATCATTCCCATAATATTATGGGAATTATTCCCATAATATTATGGGAATAGTTCCCATACTATTATAGGAATCATTCCTATAATATTATGGGAATGGTTCCCATATTATCATGAAAAAATTATTTTAAAGAAGTGTGGTAATCACTTCTACAATACACAGAAATATTATTAAACATGAAAACAAAAATTCAAACATTGAAAAAAAAAAATCGTATTTGGCGAAAAAACATTAAAATTTTTAACAAGAATTTTTTGTCAGCACAAAACATTCAAGAAAATTCAAATTTTGGGAAATTTCTACACTATTGTGCAAAAAAAAAATTTTATGATATTATAGGGATGGTTCCCATAACATTATGGGAATAGTTCCCATAATATTATAGGAATAGTTCCTATACCAATATGGGAACCATTCCCATATCATTATGGGAACCATTCCCATAATGGTATGGGACCTATTCTCATACTATTATGGGAATGGTTCCCATAATATATGGGAACCATCCCTATAGTAGTATAGGTACTATTCCCATACCATTATGGGAACCATTCCCATAATGCATAGCAAAACTTCCCATAATTTTCTTTCCGTGTACTGCTTCATAATTGTAAATTTTCGAATACAAATATGATGACAAACATACTTAAGTTTTATGTATAGAATTTTTACAATAAAATGACTATTTTTTACAAGTTAAAATACAAGTATTAAAATTATTTATGTTATAAACTCTTCATTGGCGTACTAGCCCTATTTTTATTCTACTTTTAAATTGTAAACAAATGTTTTCTATTTAAATCCATAATTTAGTAATGTACATTTTATTGTTTAAAATGTTGAAATAAGTTATTTTACAGTCGTCTAGATCAGCGTAAAATAACAATTTCCAAGTGAGAGAGCTTCTGTCAATAACTTTGAATGATTGAGTATGCTCATCAAAATAAAAGTCATTCAAGTATTGAGTAATCAATAAAATTTGGTCATTATTAACATTAAGTATTTTTTGAACCTTGTAACTATTATAATTTCTGATGGTAACTTTTACCATCTGGATCGGAAATATAACTATGTAGAATAATAATAATAATTAACTCTAGTTTACATACAGGAAGTAACAATTATTATAAATATGGTGAATATTACAATCTAGATGATTTATACAATCATCTAGATAATATTCACTACTATCGGATTGATGGTAGAAATTGTACCATAACTAGATAGTAGTTTCTATTATTTAATTTTCTGAGTGTATCGATCTTAGGTCAAAGTTAATTTATTTCCCAATAATTTACTCCACTGTAAAAAATTCGCGGAGTGAATGCGGAGTGAATGAATTTTTAATTATTCACTCCCCTGGGGGTGAAATTCACTCCGAAGGGGAGTTTTCGCGAAGTAGATAATTTTTTATTAATTTAATCTAATTAATTAATTCTAAATTATTAATTTAATAATTTTATTAATTACATTACTGATCAGCTGATACACGCACACCCGCAATCGCGCACTCGCACACACACGCACACATACCCGAACACACGCACGCACGCATGCATACACCCGAACACACACACACTTTCACACATGCACACACCCGAACACACATTCGCACACACATCCAACTCGCACGCGCACTCACGCACGCACACACACTCTCTGCACTCGCGCGCACACTTGCGACTCGCACACACGCACTCGCATACCCACTCTGTTTAACAGTTTAATATAAATTCATTTAAATGTTAAAACTCCGGACCGGAGTGAATTGGGAGTGAAATATAAAATTCGCGTCACTCCGAAATCACTCCGCTAAAAAAAAACTCCCAATTCACTCCGCATGCAGAGTGATTTTTTTTTAAACTCTGGAACTCCGAGTGGCGGAGTGAATGCGGAGTGAATTCGGATTGAAATTAAATCCAGATTCACTCCCGATTTTTTACAGTGTACAAGATCTATTTTTATGCAAAAAGTCTCTTTTTCTTTCTTTTTTATTTGTCATACAAAACAATTTCGTTATAAAAAAACTTACTTTCATAAATAATAGGTATTTGATGACGATAGTAAACTAATTTAGGTAATGGCCCTAAATTATATTCTTCAGCAAGTTCTTCATCAGCAATTTTTACAAAACCAATACCCAGTTGATCAGCTTCATCATCGATGTTTTCTAATTCTATTAGAGCTTTTGCGCATTTCTTGCAGTCTGGCTTGTCTGTCCCATTTCAAATCAAAAAATTATTTAAATTACGTTTATTTGTGTTAATTTATTTTTTTTTAATTTAAGAATATGAAAGTACATTTAATTATCAAATTACTAAAAAATTTCTATTGCAGGTAAAATCCTAATTTTGAGTATTAAAAAAATTTAACTCTTTCATTTTCTTAAAAAAAAATTCTATCTATTTTTAACTAATGGTAGTTAATTACTACGGGATTTTTAAAAGTGGAAGCTACATCATCGTTATGCTTTGCTAGTGATAGGAAAAAAGCGTTTTAAAATTAAATTATCTAGTATATACAATTGTCCAGTTTTTTTAGTAGAAAGGATTGTTTATTTCTACTTTTGGTTTATAAATTTATTTTACTATAACTATTTTTTACAAATGTCGAAAGGCATTTTAATGAATCAATAGATGCCTATTTTTAGAGAGTGTACTTACTAGAACTAGCACCAGCACACCGCTCCGTATTTGGACCTATTCATATCGACACACATAGAAAAAAAATCTTCTTTTTTCTTATTGCAATAATAATTAGTATGTACAATTAAAACAGAGGTCAAGTGAACTGTTTTAGTTAAGTCTTATTTAAATTATTTAAATATAATATGAAAATATGTACACTTTGTTTATGGAAAATAAAAAAAAAATTTTTTTTCAATTTCTTATAAATTCAAAATAAAAATTATTTTTACGTGCAAAATTTTTAAATATTTCAAAGTAAATTAAGGGGACCACTAGTGACCGTCGAAAAAAAACGATTTTTGGGAATTTTTTTTAAGAAAACTGTTGCATGGAATGTTTTAATGTTTTAATGACATATTTGTGGATATATTATGAATACTACCCGGGAAAAAATGTTCAGATATGATCATGCCTGTTCATGTATGATCAAGCCTAAAATTAGACATGATCATGTCTGAAGTGTTAAATACGTTCGGGCCTCCTCATATCTGATCATGCCTGTTCATGTCCGTTCATGTCTGAAACGTGAAATACGTTCAGGCCTGATCATGCATGGACATGCCTGTTCATATCTGATCAACTATAAACAGGCATGATCAGACCTGATCAGGCCTGTTCATGCCCGGTCATTTTTCATGTCTGATCAAGTCTGAACATTTTTTCCCGGGTAGATAAAATTTTTTGACCAAAAAATTCAAAAATTAACGAGTTATTCACAATCTCCCTAAAAAGTCCCCACTGCAGTGATAGCAGCGACCTTCACAGTCCACAAAATAAAAAAAACTAAAAAGTTTATTAAACTAGAAGGTATTTCCCGTACCATGACCCTCGGACTAAGAAAAAAAATTCCAATTTAACAAAATGGCGGCGTTTTTAAAAGAAATTTCAAATTTTGCGTGGAAATTTGATGGTTTTTGGTCTGCCAAAATTACATATTCGATTTGATCGGAAAACTGGAGGTTCATCGCACGTAGGAACATATAAAAGAAGCTGCAACTCGAATCAAATCGATCGGATGATTTGTCTTCGAGTTAAAACTGCAGCAAATTTGAAAAATGTATTTTCGAAAACCGATAAGCAGCTGCTTTTCAGATGGCTGTAACTCTAAAAAACTATTTGATGTGCACTTTAAATTTCAGTATGTTATTTTTGAAGCTATAGACTATTGAAATATGCAAAAAAAATTGATATTTTCAAAATTTCACACTAGTGGTCCCCCTTAATTATCAAAATTGCTTATATACAGAAGCTGTAAAAATATGATTTAATAATTTCTTTTATCATTAAAAAAAAAGTTCAAAGATTTAAATATTTAAGAAGACAAAAAAAAAAAAAATAATAAAAGTTAAATTGTATAGTAATAAAAAAAAAACTTACAGAATAGTACAGCTACAAATTCTGTATCTTCAACAATTTTATTGAGAATTTTGGCATTTACTTCCTCAATTCGATCAGGCAAATCCATGGCTTCTAGACTTGTGAGGAAATCTAAGACACCTTCTTCGTCCATCAGGTCACCTATTTTATTAAAAAAAAAAAAAAAATAAACATTAAATAATAAAATCTATTATTATTTTTATTATTTATTTTTTAAAAATAATATATTCAGTTTGTTAAATATTTCTCTATATTTTTTTTATTTATTTATTTATAGATTGTAAAATGATTCTAGGTCAAATGACTTGTGGTTCTCGTATGCCTGGCAAGGTTACTGCTTCGGCGAGATTCCAATAAAAATTTTCTGGCGAACTAGTGTAACCCGCCTCCACATGGGTCCGATCTCCAATCGTTAAGATTGCATTGTTGAAAGACAACATCATACAATAAAATCCCGTTCAATGTCTGACTAATTGTAACCTTAACTACTTTAATACCAACAATAAAATTATTTATAATCAAACCATCTCACTAGTATTCAAATTTAATTTTAAATTCTTATCAATACTAATAATTAATAAAATTAAAAAAAAAAATACTCACCCTCATAAATGATCGGTTCTTTTTCCCGGAAGTACGTGAGTGCCGGGAAATTTTTAATCCCATATTGTTTAGCTAATCGTTTGTCATTAATTTTAACAAAATCAACTCCAAACGTGTCGGTATCATCGTCTATTTTTTCGAGTTCAGCTAAAACTTTATCACACGTAATGCAACTTCTCGCATCTGAAACATTTATATATATCTTAAATTTTTATAACAAAATAATGTCTTATTTAATACAATTAAAAATTTAAAATACCCAAAGTAATTAATCTTATTTTGCAAGCACTGCCAAAGAGCAGTAGATGTACTACCGTTAATTGTAAGTTGAAAAAGCTCGTCAACAAATCTTCAGTAACTAATGTATATATATACGTAGTGATAGACTATGTTACATCATTCCGACCTTGCTTTTCAATTAGCCTACGACGATACTTAACGACTTATTTCGTCATAGTTATAGAAATCAATATTTAATGGAATATCGAAAGTTAACCAACGAAACCGCTAGATAAATTTTATATCCTATCATTATAAATAAAAGTAAATCAGGGAGTTCCCTGGTATAGTTTATCTATTAAGAAGTAACGTGTGCTAGCATTGATTGCTCGGTAGGTGTTGGATTACCAAAGGCCTCAAGGATAATTTATCTTGAAGCTGATGCCAAAAGTTAACAAATATGACTTATAATTTAATTTAATTATCATAAATGTTTAAGCTTAAGTATCCATTGAGATAAATGTTTTAAATAAAGTTACTTTTTTTCTCGTAAATTTATTATTACTTAAGACGTTATCTGTTAACCGTGGAGAATGGCGTAGCGTAGTACTCTTTGCTTGCATGCCCGCCAATTTAGGCGATGTCGTTACTGAGAATAGAGCAGAGAAATAAGTTTAGAGGGAGTTGTAAGAGAGAAAGAGAAAGAGTTTAAAAGACGACAGAGTTAAACAGATAGTATAAGTATATTATTGGAGGGGATGACTTTCATCCATTCACGCAATTTTTATATATCTTCACTACAACTTCTCAGTCTTCTTTTCTTCTTCTTCATCATCATCATCATCATCATTGTCTTCATTATATTTTCAAACTTTATATTTACAGTCAAACTCATTCGCACGCATGCGTTATTTATTGTTTAAAATACAACTGACGCGCTTACATTAATATCTACTGGAAGTGTATATCAATGTCTATCATCATAAAATATATGGTAAAATTTTGTTCAAGTTCTAATTTTGAAATAGTATTAGATATTTTTGTTTTTATGTATCTACTAATATTTTAACGGATCGGGTTTACCATCTGACATTATGATTAAATAATTTTTACGATCGAAAACAATTTTAGCCCTCTGATTTTTTTTTAATTCTTCACACCAGTTAACTATTAATAAAAAAAAAAAAATAAATAAATAAAAAAAGGTAGCAGACATTTTTAGAAACTTCTTTCAACGCATCTGGTAATTTGAGGAGCCTAAAATGTGACAGGTTGAACGAATGAAACATGAAATATTTTGTAACGGTTTGAGCTAAAAATTTTTTGAAAAACAATATTTGTACATAAAACCAAGTATTAATAAATTATGTAAACAAATAATAATAGTTATATTTAATATGAAAATAGTGTTGTTAAGTAGCTCGAGTTAAGCTGAAACTCGTATCTGGGGGCCGATGACTTTCTTATTATTGGGTACTGGGTGGCAACCTGTTGCGGGGGATCGGATTGTCGTCACGATGTTTTCCGGACAGAACCCGATCGTCTTCCGAGGTGGACAAAACTATAATTTGGAGAGGGAAAGTATAACGTTGTACTGTGCCAAAATAACTTGGGTACGTATTCTAAAAGCGGTGCAGGCCACCACGTCGATCGACGACTACCGCGTCTAGTGAATGTTCTGATTTAACCAACCAACCAACTCCCCTTTACTTCTGTGATGAATCTTACTCACTGTACTGAGAAAACCCAGCGAATGATGATCATAATGATAATTGTGTAGTCTAAACTACGTACTCTAACATTAGCAAATGAGGTTTAAGAGATGTTACAATAAAAATAAATGGAAAAAAATAAAAGATAAGATAAAAAATAAAAATAGTCTGAAAGAAGATTCGGGTATCGACTTAAAGATTTTGTTACGCAACCATAACCGCATGTTTGCCATCACGTGTGGTTTATGTGCCAGGGTGAAAGACACCAATGTAATAACTGATCACGTATTACAAGCGTTGACTTACACCAATAAACAGCAACAAAGTCCTTTTCTTGAAGAAGACGTTCGAGCTGCTTTGCTGTAACCTCTTCAATCACCGGTTCAGATTCTTTTTGATGGTGTCCAGTTGACGATGATGATGGAGAAGAAGAAGTCTTTCCACTGCGCGTGACACTAGGTTCGTCCTGGCGCACATTTTTAGCTCCGTATACTCCGTAATTTCCGTTAGATAAAATCACAAAGACACCGAGAAGAAGAAAAAGAAATAATACACTCGGCCTCGGCATCACTGTGCGCCAGTATCGGCACCCCGTCGAACCGTCGTTCGTCTTCGACATTACCGCACTGACTGCGACAGTTATTTTTGATTTTATAACAGCGTCCGCCCTAGCTAGCTGAGTATAATGATGATGATGATGATGAGCTCGCGTGATCCAAAGCGCCGCCGCGGAAAAATACCCTGTAGAAGGGGCAGTCAAATTGTGGATGACGACCGTACACAAATTTTCGACATTGCTCTTCATCACGTCTTTACTTTGAGACCACCACCTGAAAATGATGTAAATTATGGCATTACCTTTTTTTCTTTTTAGCGTGGGAGGTTTCGCTGCAGAGTCAAGTGGAAAAACTTACATATGTTATATCAGAAATAATGTATGCAAGAAAGATCGAGTTTTATTTTCAACTCGAGTGATTTTACATAAACAAATTTTAAAAATAAATTTATTTATTTTTTTGCTAAACCGCAAAATATTTTTATTCTTTGATTTTTGTTTTATATAAATAAATTGTCTGTAAATATAAATCTTTGTAAATGTTTCTTTTTTTTTTTTGTTTTAAGATATAAGATCGATAAAAATACGACTTGATGAAGAGTGTGGCAACATGCTTTTAATGTTATAAAAAGATACATCTTTAAAACCAAATGCTACCATTAATGATGTCTTGTAAAAAATAAATAATTTTAAGTTTAACTTTATAGGTTTACAACATTAATAAATATCATGGAAATTTAGTTTAGCCTGATGTCAAGGATATATATTTATATATATTAGAGTGGGCAAAAAAAAAAGAACTAATTTTTAACTTCCCGCTAAGAAAATTAAAAGTTCTCAAAAAAAAGGAAATTATTGGTTTCGATCCGATTTTCGAAAATCGAGCTTTCAACAGAACTCAACGTTTTGAGATCTTAGAAAGCTATTTTGAAATTGAGCATAATCGCTACCGTACGTTCGAAGATATTTTAAAAATAAAATTTTTTCATAAATGTTTTATTTGAATAACTTTTAATTCGCTCGATGGATTAATTCCAAAATTTAATCAGCTCTAAAACTTCATAATTCACGTCGAATGCCACCTCAGCCATCAAAATCGGTTCATTAGCGCACAAAAAATAGTCATCGAAAGAATTTCGAAAAAGTGTATTTTTCTAATAAAATACAAATCGTTGAACTTATTGAGGACAACTGTTTTTTGAACCGTAGTGGAAAAAACTGCGTCGAATGTCATTTTTGAATGTCGAAATCGGTTTATTGTTTCAAAAGATATTGCTGATATAAATTAAAAACAACAACGATTTACTTCATTTTTAGTAGATTTCATAGAAATCTAACTATTGTATTTGTCCTTATGATGCAACTTCACAAAAATTTCAACATTTTCTATCTAATTTAGTCGAGTAGGTTTCAAAAATACTATTGCTGAAAAAATTTGCATATGTATTTATATATATATATATATATATATATATATATATATATATATATATATATATATATATATATATATATATATATATATATATATATATATATATATATATATATATATATATATATTAGGGCGTCCCAAAATAAAAAAATATTTTTTTTTTTAACGTCTTATGGGCTCAAAAGTTACTTCATATTATAAAAAGAATCCTCACAAAATTTCAGCCAGATATCTTTAAAATTGAGCTATCACAAAGGGGGGTCCCCTTTCCCATTGAAAACACACGCGAAAATTTTTCATTTTAGTTTTTCGTTATAAAGACTATGAAAAAAATTTTTTTTTCAGTTTCGCTTAGTATGATTTTGTAGGAAATTAAATTCTCTACAAAAATGTGCTGATGCATTATGTATGTCAAACGAACTGGGAAAAAGTTACGGGGCTTCGAAAATCAACAAAAATTTAGTTTAATCAGTGTTCAATTTTTTTTTTTTATTTTTCATTTTTGTTGCATCAAAAAATTTTTTTTTCAAATTTTAACGACTACGCTCTTGTAGAAAATTTAATTTCCTTCAAAAAGTATCTGATTTCATATATACTTCAAATGAATGAGAAAAAAGTTACAGGGCTTTAAATGTCAACGAAAAGTGAAGTTCACTTTCCGTTGACATTTTAGTTCAAAAAATTAATATGTTTTAAACTTCACTGACGTATATATGATATCAGATACTTTTTGAAGGAAATTAAATTTCCTACAAGAGCGTAGTCGTTAAAATTTGAAAAAAAAATTTTTTGATGCAACAAAAATGAAAAATAAAAAAAAAAATTGAACACTGATTAAACTAAATTTTTGTTGATTTTCGAAGCCCCGTAACTTTTTCCCAGTTCGTTTGACATACATAATGCATCAGCACATTTTTGTAGAGTATTTAATTTCCTACAAAATCATACTAAGCAAAACTGAAAAAAAAAAATTTTTCATAGTCTTTATAACGAAAAACTAAAATGAAAAATTTTCGCGTGTGTTTTAAATGGGAAAGGGGACCCCCCTTTGTGATAGCTCAATTTTAAAGATATCTGGCTGAAATTTTGTGAGGATTCTTTTTATAATATGAAGTAACTTTTGAGCCCATAAGACGTTAAAAAAAAAAATATTTTTTTATTTTGGGACACCCTAATATATATATATATATATATATATATAAATATATAGGGGAGCCTGGGGCACGAAGGCCCCCTGGGGTATGAAGGCCCCCCTCAAAAATTAGGTAAAAATTTTTTTTTTTTTTTTTCCGTTGAGTTATGACCTCTATAATGTTTTTATCATATTTTAGGCCAATATCAATATGTGATATGTGGAGCAAAATGGACCACTCAAAAAAAAAATTGTAACGAAAAAATTATTTTTTTTTTATTTTCCGTCAAATAAATTTTTTTGTTACAATTTTTTTTTTGGTGGTCCATTTTACCCCACATATCACATATTGACCTAAAATATGATAAAAACATTATAAGGTCATAACTTGAAGAAAAATGAAAAAAAAAAAAATTTTTTTTGTTACAATGTTTTTTTGAGTGGTTCATTTTACCCCACATATCACATATTGGCCTAAAATATGATAAAAACATTATAAGGTCATAGCTTGAAGGACAATGAAAAAAAAAAAACAATTTTTTCGTTACAATGTTTTTTTGAGTGGTTCATTTTACCCCACATATCATATATTGACCTGAAATATAGTAAAAACATTATAGAGGTCATAACTTGACGGAAAATAAAAAAAAACTTTTTTTTATAATTTTTTAGGGAGGAGGCCTTCGTACCCCAGAAAAAAAAAATTTTTTTTTCGATTTCTTGCGGAATTTCGATTGATTCTTCCGAAATAGATGGAAAATGAACGAATTTGATGGTTAAAAGCCACAAAAAAAAAATCAGCTTAAGGGGGCCTTCGTGCCTCCGGCTCCCCCATATCTTGAATAATGGGGATTTAATTAAAACCAGACTCTACTGCGGCAATAAATATGGTTGATAATTAAAAGTATTATCTATTAATTTAAATATTCTTCGTAATAAATCACACCATTGTCGAATGCTTCCTTACTTGTGTGAGTTCTTACGTGCAAAGTTACGTAACAAAAAAAAAACGAAGACAATTCTTCAGTGGCATTGAAATACTGATAAGAACAAAATTGGTAAGTGTTAAAATATTTTTTTTTACTTACATTTACTATACTCATATTACAGTTGTAGCTTAATTTATTCCGCAAAAAATTCAAAATTTTAAAGCATGTAAATATTATGAATGTATATACAAATATATATAGATATTAGGGTGCTTCGTTTGAAACTATTTTTTTTTTCTGGTCCATCGGCGGAATAATGTTCTAAATGTATAAAAAAAAAAATCTGGGCAACGGTGGGCCCTGCGGGCCAGCCCCAAAACTTCCAGCTGTTTTCGAGCTCCTTAGACGGTCCTAAAAAATCTAGTGATTACACTGAGAAAAAATTTTTCTTCGGACAATTCAATTGGTTTTGTTAAATTCTGTTAAACTAAAATTTATTTGGGTCAACTAAATATTATTACGTCAATATAATCTATTTTGTCATTCTTAACGAATGAATTAATAGACTTTATTTGGTTCACATTAATATTTCTCTCTCTAAGATAATAAAATCATTTAGTAAAGTTAAAAAAATATCTATTTAATGGACAACTAAACTATTTTATAGTGCCAACAAATCCAAATATTCAAGCAAAATATTATTGTATTAACTCTAATAAATATTACTTAGACACAAAAAAATATATTCATTTAAAATAAATATATAAATTTGTTCGAGGTTAATAAATATATATTTAAATCTAATGATTATTGATTTAAAAGTTATGGTGTTAGGCAGAAGCAGCTGGAGTAGTTCGGTGCTCGCCACTAGATCGCGCCCACCATTTGTGGTGTCTCTGGTAAGATACTTATTTCGGAGTTATTATATTCCGAGCTTGAAGCATTTACAAGACGGTATATCCGCTGGAAATTTTTGACAGTAATATGTGGGTTCACTGTATTACACTATGACCTTCATGTTTAATATTAATATTTTTCCTGAACAATTTTTGTCAGTACGAAAAGAAGTACTTGTGAAGGAAATAAATTATTTTTCTAAATATACATTTATTGAACTGTTGAATAAATATTCTGTCATTTCAAAATAATATTTAATTATTATCAATAACTCATTTTCTATAATGATCACTTATACATTTCATTATGACTACTTTATAAACACTACAGGTAATCAATTTGATTTTATGCTTGCTACTAAACGCGTAATTATCTTCACTAAATATTTCATAGTTTCTAATCACTCATTTTGTTGGTGGATTATAAAATATTCAGTTAAAACAACCAAATATATGATTGGCAATGGGCAATCAAATCATTTTCTTGTCATAACTAAAATTTAGTTGTCAGGAGAAAATTTTTTTCTCAGTGCATAATATGTTACATCCATTTTATTATTAACTGTAGCAGACGCGATAGAATTAAAAACGAATTTCAAATTATATACGAATAAAAACTTTTTATGGGTTTCGGACCAAATTAGGGATCATTATTCCTTCCACCATTTCTGGATAGCGGGTAGATGAGACTCTATACTCCGACGAAGTGATAATTTTTTGATGACTCCTTATATATGAAGTCACGCGTTGTTTTAAGATATTTGAATTGTGCGAATGAGCCTGTTCTAGCAATTCAACGGCATTATCCGCGTTTAACAAACTATCTAAATATTTTTCGCAAAGTGCGATAAGACTAGAGATTTCACAACGATTTGCTAAATTGAACAATTGAAGGCAGGCATTAAAATTCATTGACGAATTTTTTAATTTTCTTTCATAACAAAAGTTTATACTGAGAAAAAATTTCTCTTTGGACAATTAAATTGGTTTTGTTGAATTCTATTAAGCTAAAAATTATTTGGGACAACTAAATTTTATTACGTCAATATAATCTATTTTATCATTTTTAACAAATGATTTAATAGACTCTATTTGGTTGACATTAATATTTCTCTTTCTAAGATAATAAAATCATATGGTAGAGTTAAGAAAATATTTATTTAAAGGACAACTAAACTATTTTGTAGTGCCAACAAATCCAAATATTAGAGCAAAATATTATTATATTAACTCTAATAAATATTAATTAGACACAAAAAAATATATTCATTTAGAATAAATATATATATTTGTTCGAGGTTAATAAATATATATTTGAACCTAATGATTATTGATTTAAAAAGTTATGGTGTTAGGCAGCAGCAGCGGGAGTAGTTCGGTGCTCGCCACTAGATCGCGCCCACCATTTGTGGCGTCCCTGGTAAGATTCTTATTTCAGAGTTTTTATATTCGCCAGCTCGAAGCATTCATGGGACGGGTTATCCTCTGAAAATTATTGATCATAGTGTTATCCTGTATTACACTATGATGTTAATGTTTAATATTAACGTTTTTACCGTACGACTATTGTCATGGTGCTAAAAAAAGTACGTGGCAAGGAAATAAATTATTCTTCTAAATATTCATTTATTCAACTGTTAAAGAAATATTCTGTCATTTTAAAATAATATTCATTTATTATTAATAGATCATTCTCTAAAGAACACTCATATATTTCATTATGACTACTTTATAGACTCTAAAGGTAATCAATTTGATTTTATGCTTTCTACTAAACGTGTAACTATCTTTACTAAATATTTTATAGTTTCTAATAACTAGATTCGTTGGTGTATTATGAAATATTTAGTTAAAACAACCAAATATATGATTGGCAATGGGCAATCAAATCATTTTCTTGTCATAACTAACATTTAGTTGTCAGGAGAAAATTTTTTTCTCAGTGTACCTAAATATATTTCGCAAAGTGCGATAAGACTAGCGATTTCACAATCATTTGCTAAATTAAACAATTGAAGGCAGGCATTAAAATTCATTGACGAATTTTTTAATTTTCTTTCATAACAAAAGTTTATACTGAGAAAAAATTTCTCTTTGGACAATTAAATTGGTTTTGTTGAATTCTATTAAGCTAAAAATTATTTGGGACAACTAAATTTTATTACGTCAATATAATCTATTTTATCATTTTTAACAAATGATTTAATAGACTCTATTTGGTTGACATTAATATTTCTCTCTCTAAGATAATAAAATCATATGGTAGAGTTAAGAAAATATTTATTTAAAGGACAACTAAACTATTTTGTTGTGCCAACAGATCCAAATATTAGAGCAAAATATTATTATATTAACTCTAATAAATATTAATTAGACACAAAAAAATATATTCATTTAGAATAAATATATATATTTGTTCGAGGTTAATAAATATATATTTGAACCTAATGATTATTCATTTAAAAGTTATGGTGTTAGGCAGCAGTAGCTGGAGTAGTTCGGTGCTCGCCACTAGATCGCGCCCACCATTTGTGGTGTTTCTAGTAAGATACTTATTTCGGAGTTTTTATATTCCGAGCTTGAAGCATTTACAAGACGATATATCCGCTGGAAATTTTTGACAGTAATATGTGGGTACACTGTATTACACTATGACACTAATGTTTAATATTAATATTTTTCCTGAACAATATTTGTCAGTACGAAAAGAAGTACTTGTGAAGGAAATAAATTATTTTTCTAAATATACATTTATTGAACTGTTGAATAAATATTCTGTCATTTCAAAATAATATTTAATTATTATCAATAACTCATTTTCTATAATGATCACTTATACATTTCATTATGACTACTTTATAAACACTACAGGTAATCAATTTGATTTTATGCTTGCTACTAAACGCGTAATTATCTTCACTAAATATTTCATAGTTTCTAATCACTCATTTTGTTGGTGGATTATAAAAAATTTAGTTAGAACAACCAAATATATGATTGGCAATGGGTAATCAAATCATTTTCTTGTCATAACTAAAATTTAGTTGGCAGGAGAAAATTTTTTTCTCAGTGTAGATTTTTGTATCGATTGATGAAGTCGTTCCTGAGAAATTAAAAAAAATCTCTAAAAATAAATACTTTTTTTTTCCAGAACCATATTTAAGACGTAAAGAAAAAAAGTATCCGTGCAAACATTGCGGGAAGCGATATGCGCTTCAAGTAAATTGTTATCATCATGAAATTAAGTGCACTAACATACGGTGCAGGCTATGTGAATACACTACAATATTGGAGAAGCAGCTTGCCAATCATAAAGACCAGTACTGGTCTTGCCATTACGATAGCACCCACAGTTCTTATCGGATCTTAATGAAATTTTTTACACTTATTCTATAGCAGATTATCTTGATCAAATTCGAAGATGAGCTAAATCAGTCAATTAGTTTTGAAGTAATAGTTGTTTGAAATTTTCACGATATTTCGAAAAAATCAGTTTTTATTCACTGTTGAAGTTCATATAACATTAAAACTAAAATTGATAGACAATTTCAGTAAAAAGTATCATAAAGCTTGTTTAGTAAGCTTTAATATCTGACCTTGAACTTTATGTTTTGACCATTTCTTCCAATAATTTGATGGCCTTGAAAATTCTAATGGAATCAACAACTGTTGCAAATATGGTGTTCCTTCTACATAACTTATGCATTTCCCATTATATTACAATTTGGTCAGTTGAATTTTATTGTGAACAAAATAACCTGTAAATTTCCGAATATTTTATATTTTAAAAGTATTTCTTTAATTATTTAAGATGTATCAAATGTACCTCTAATCCCTATGATTATCACTAGTCTTGCCATCGTAATAGCGATTACAATTATGATCTCATCCCGGGAAAAACGGATTAGATCTATTCATATCTGGTTAGATATGGGATTTGAGATATAATCAGATCTAGTTATATCTGATCAGATCTAAACAGATATAACTATATCTGAATTGAAAAATACATCAGACCTGATCAGATCTAGTCATATCTGATCAGATCTAAACAGATATAACTATATCTGGGTTGAAAAATTCATCAGACATGAACAGATCTAGTCATATCTGATCAGATCTAAACTGATATAACTATATCTGGATTGCAAAATACATCAGACATGATCAGATCTAGTCATATCTATACAGATCTAAACAGATACAACTATATCTGGATTGCAAAATACATTAGACATGAAAAGGTCTTATCATATCTGGCCAGATCTAAACAGATATAACTATATCTAGATTGCAAAATACATTAGACATGAAAAGGTCTTATCATATCTGGCCAGATATAACTATATCGAAGTTGTCAACAGCATCAGATTCGATCAGATCTGATTAAGTATTAGTTATGCATATATTATAGTAAATCATATAAAGGATGAATAACAATGGGTCTTTAATTCTTTTACCATTTTATTTATTGACAAGTATATTCCATTACATATTTGTTAAAGATTATAATTGATACATGTAGATATTTCCAACTAGCTTCTATTTAATAATTTTTTTTTTTAGTAATTGATCAAGACAGATACGCAAAAAGTAAAAAAAAATAGTATTGACTGAATATTGTTCCATAAAAATGTAATTTTTATTGATTTGATTATTTATCTATCATTTTTTATTCCTTAATAAATTTTGTGTAAGTTATTTGGAGCTTGACATAAATAATTTTCAACTTTTATAAGAGTATTCATCGATTTAATATCTTTGAATTTAATCAAACAGAATTCGTTTTGTAGCTGAACTGGTATTATATGATTTATTTTTTCTCTGCAATTGTAATTAAAAAATATTTTTACATGTATAACGCGATAATACTGTAAAGACAAATATAAGTTGTTGTCAATAACAAAAAAAAATCGTATAGAACCATATTTCACTTTATTAATACTATTTAAGTTTAGGAATTTTTAATATAAGTGTATGCTTAAAAATTTTATCTCAAGCGTAGAATGAGAATAAAAGACATATCTAATTAACAATAATTATCTTTCCTATTCCATAATAGCATCTGGATTTTATACATAAACATTTAAAATTTATCTAGGATAATAATAAAAAAAATAGCAACTGAAAGATCTAGGTAGAGATCTGTTTGAATACATCTGTTCAGATCTTTTTATATATGGCCAGATCTAATCCGTTTTTCCCGGGATATTAATTAAATTTTCTATACTTTGTTTACGTGAAGGTTAGTTTAATACATTACCTATATAATGTTTTGTCAAATCAACTATCTGAAGTTCTCTATCGAAAATAATCGTTGTCTTTTTTTACCCTCACTCTAAGAAAACGAGCCGAATATCATATCATGTCTATACACTAACATCCCGGGAAAAACGGATTAGATCTGGCCATATATAAAAAGATCTGGCCAGATCTGCCTTAGCAGATCTGGCCAGATCTTTACATTGTCTCTATCTGACGAGATCTGGCCAGATATAATCAGATCTGACCAGATATAACTAAAAAATAATCTTTTCAGATCTGACCAGATAAAATGAACGCATTTAAAGTAAGTGGTGTTAAAAAAAATAAATTTTTGAATGAGTTTGAGATACAAACTTTCCTGACTATGGGTCTTGATTATAAAACCGTATCAATTTACACAAAAGCGAACATAAATAAAACAGTTTTTACCTCTCAAATTTTTCAAAAAACTAAAAATGACAGTTCTAATGTTATTATTACTACCAGTAATAATAAAGTGAAATATGGTTCTATACGATTTTTTTTTGTTATTGACAACAACTTATATTTATCTTTACAGTATTATCGCGTTATGCATGTAAAAATATTTTTTAATCACAATTGTAGAGAAAAAATAAATCTTATAATACCAGTTGAGCTACAAAACGAATTCTGTTTGATTAAATTCAAAGATATTAAATCGATGAATACTCTTATAAAAGTTGAAAATTATTTATGTCAAGCTCCAAATAACTTACACAAAATTTATTAAGGAATAAAAAATAATAGATAAATAATCACATCAATAAAAATTACATTTTTATGGAACAATATTCAGTCAATACTATTTTTTTTTTACTTTTTGCGTATCTGTTACTATTATAATCTTTAACATATATTGTTTAAAGTTATGACTGATTTTTATAATATTGTAGTTCAACATTTTATAATTTTTTATTTTATTCCAAATATTTTTTAAGACAACTATCGGCGTTGAGAGCATAGCCAATTTTAATTCCATTGTTTGATAATATTTTAGTTTTATGATTCAAGACCTTTTTTTTTATATATTGTAAAACTTCAAAATATGAGTTTCTCTGAATTTGAGTTTAGATAATTTACAACTTAATCCTAAAAGCCTTTTAAAATTTATTCCTTAAGTAAAATTTAAACTTATTTTCCCAGACGACGTCGTCCAGCTGAACTAAATTACTTTATTGCCTTTTTCCTTTAAATGTCTTCTGTCCGAAGCCTATGTCGATCATATGGTCTCCAGTTTTCTCTAAATAATTTCTAGCCTTTCTAATGTCTCGCTCTTTTCTCTTGTCTATCCTTTCTCGCAATACCTCCTCCTACTCCAAGGATTGTTACTCCTACAATTGCTGATTCCCAATCACAATGTCACTTTTCCCACCTTTTCTAAACACTTAGATTTTTGCATACAGTTCAAGGGTCCTGAGGTTAAAGGGTCTCTCAGATACAAGACAAAAATAATAAGACAGTTACCACCAAGAACCCAAACCGTTTAGTTGAGACTTGCCTAGTTCTCATCCTTACCAAAATTCAAAGCAAATTCCATTTTGAAGTTATTACCAAATTTGTTCATTTATTTATATTCACCATTTTTGTTCAATTAATTTATAGAAGCATTTTGTTCATTATTAAATTACATCAGTTACTATATTGAAATTCAAAATAAAGAAACATTAATAAGATATTAATTTAACTTATTAAATTATTACAATTGCATGAACATTAACATCCCATCCGCGATTGTGATAAAAAACATATATGTAATGGAATATATTTGTCAATAAATAAAATGGTAAAAGAATTAAAGACCCATTGTTATTCATCCTTTATATGATTTACTATAATATATGCATAACTACTTAATCAGATCTGATCGAATCTGATGCTGTTGACAACTTCGATATAGTTATATCTGGCCAGATATGATAAGACCTTTTCATGTCTAATGTAATTTGCAATCCAGATATAGTTATATCTGTTTAGATCTGGCCAGATATGATTAGATCCCAGTAAACACATTGACGTAAATTTGACGTCAGAGTGACGTTACGCTATGTCATCATTTACGTAAGATATAAGTCACGAATGAGTCAGGTGTGACTCATTATTTCCCACTTTTTTACGTAAGATTATGATGTAAAACTAATGACGTATGCATGATGTAAATGTGATGTCTGTGTGACCTTCTATGACGTCAATATGACATATGGGTGATGTCAAAATTATCAATTCGGAAAAAATATTTTGAAAAAGAAAAAAGTAAAATGAAATACCGAATTTTTGATTTGATTATTACCGCGCGAACGCATTGTGAATTCTGAAACAAGATTAGATAACGTTAAATGATGAAAAAATCCTGGGCGTCTGCTGGGTTCGAACACGGCTCCTCTTGGCTGGTAGTCCTGAACGTTGCTCACTGGTCCACATCACGAGAGTTCAAATCTCGTGCTTAATTGATGTATTTAGAGTGAAATGCCGGAAAAGACAGAGTTAATAAGTTTTCGTGATGGATTTTTACAAAATTTAAAAAACTCCATGAATTGATATGAAATTTTATAGAAGCAATATTTGTCGACCTCGATGATAATTGTATAAAATTTCATTAAGTTTCATCAAATTTTTTAATTTTTTGTTGTGATGTGAAATTTAAAAAATCTTAAATAAAATTTTGCGAAACATTAAATAATTTCACAAAATCGTATGAAATTCAATCGATTGAAAAATTGTGATACTAAACTTTAAAATCATAATAGCAAAAGAGTTCAAACTGTCGTTACATTTTCTTTGTCATCCTAAATGATATTTTCGATATATCATTTAAAAAAATAAAGTTAATTTTTTTATGCTCACGCTAATGTTTTAATCTAAAACGTCTGAATGATCTATTATCGAGTTTATCGATTACTTTGACCCCAAAAATGTTCGACGTTTAGTTGTTATTTTTACACATTTACACATGTTTGAAAACTCATTCTATGATTGTTTTATTTCAATGAATAGATGATAAAAAACTATGACTCGGACATTACATCAGCATTGCGTAAAATACTGACTTGTCACTGATGTAAAGATATTATTTAAGAGTGACATCCACATTACGTATAACCGTGACTTTGCTACTGACATAAATGTATGATTTTAAAATTACGTCATTATGATATACGGATAATGACTTTATTATTACATAACAATGTGATGTAGATTCTATGTCAAACGTACGTAATACATAAGTCATAACTGTGACATAGTACAAGAGTCATGCTTACATCAATATGATGTTACAAGCTTTACATCATATTAAAGTCATGTAGAACGTCAGATTGACATCAAATTTACATCAGATGTCGTGACATTGCTATGACCTACGTATGACGTCAAAATAAGGTCATGTGTTCACTGGGATCTGATCATGTCTGATGTATTTTTCAACTCAGATATAGTTATATCTGTTTAGATCTGATCAGATATAACTAGATCTGATTATATCTCAAATCCCATATCTAACCAGATATAAATAGATCTGATCAGATATAATTAGATCTGACCAGATATAATTATATCTGGTCAGATCTAATCCGTTTTTCCCGGGATGTATCATAAGATATGTATGTATGTTTTTTTTTATATAGATTAATTGGAAAATCTACTTTCCATTTCGGCTGCCGAATGGCCTTTTTTTTTACTTAAATTTTGATTTTAATTATCAACAATCACAATTATTATAAATATTGGTATCGTTATATCCGCCGCTTAATTGTAAATTATTTATCCGGGATTTCTCCCTTTGGTAGTGTTGCGTATAGTTATCAAATGTTCGCGCCAGAACATTTGGTAACTCCGCGCTCTACTCTATCAGAGTAGATAATTGTGACTTCATAATATTGTTTTATAATTATAAATAATTATTATTGTGAATAATTAATTGTCAATGATTTATACTCAAATTCTACGCTCTATATATATTAATTCATGTGTACAGTGATGCCGTGTAATTTATAATAAAACTTTACTCGACAAAACTTAACTGCAATTAAATTATGTTGTAAAATGTGCTCTATAAATCAGACTCGTGCTCAACTCATGTACTCAATGCTATTATCTGTGATTATTGCAATTTCCGGTTCCGAATGAAGATTAAAGACGATTCATTTTAAATTTTTAATCCTCATTAATCGTGTTTAATCGTAAAATAATTAATCATCATTTGAGGATTAGAGACGATTAAATGTGAAAAATCCATGAGGATTATGACGATTAAAAACGATTAATGATGATTAAATTTTTAATAGTTTTTAATCCCCATGAATCGTATTTTCTAATCAGAGGTATAACACGGAAAATGTGTTAAATATACCGTAGACATTTGTTAATCTTTTAAACATAAATTTTCAACATTATTTACCTCACTTCAATAGATTTAACGTTAATGATCATGAACTCTACGAGAATAATAATAATAAAAATTTTTTAAAAATTAAATTGATTTACTTGGCCGATTGCTGGCTGCAATTAATCGGCCGATAGTCAAGCACCATTAAAGGGCTGACGTTATCATTTGTACATTCAGCCGTTCAAGGGCCATTAAAAGTTGCTATTGACTGGCCGTAAATCATCATAATTCGCCCGGCGATTGGCCATCCAAGGGCCGGTTTCCAAACTTTGTATGGGATATGGCATTATTTAACTCAAATGATCAAATCGATACATCTTACAGTATAAATAATGCATAAAATAATGAATTTGGTTTTGTACATAAATTAAAATAGAATTCACTAGATATACATAATCTATAAACGTGCATGTATCCATATATGAATCGACATCGGATTACTTCATTTATAATAATACATAAAAAAACGATTTATTTAATTCAACTATCGATTGTGTTATTAATACAAAATTTAAAGTTAATTAAATTCATTTATCTATAATGACTCATATTTTTGAATTACAGCCAAAACCTTTGAACTATATCTTGAGTAATGGGGATTTAATTAAACCCAGACTCTACTGCGGCAATAATTATAGTTGATAATTAAAAGTATTATATATTAAATTAAATATTCTTGGTAATAAATTACACCATTGTCGAATGCTTCCTTACTTGTGTGAGTTCTCACGTTCAAAGTTATGTAACAAAAAAAAACGAAGACAATTTTTCAGTGGCATTGAAATACTGATAAGAACAAAATTGGTCAGTATTTAAATATTTTTTTTTACTTATATTTACTATACTCATGTTACAGTTGAAGCTTCATTTATTCCGCAAAAAATTCAAAATTTTAAAGCATGTAAATATTATGAATGTATATACAAATATATATACTAAGGTGATTCAAAAAACAAACAAATTTTTTTTTTTCTTACAAACAGGTTCAAAAGTTTCGTTTAGATAAAAAAAGACGCCTGTGAAAATTAGAGCTCTTAATATTCATATTAACATTGTCCGCATTGCACTTTTCTATTTCCCATAAGAATAACATGGAAAATTTTTTTTTTACGTCTTCTGATTTTTATAAGTAGCTAACAATGCGTCATAGGAATAATTGGCAGGCATATTTTTGTAGGAAATTGAATGCTCTATAAAAAAAGATTCCTATCATTTTTTGAGGAATCTATTTGTTCAAAAGTTATTTGAGGTTGAAGTTGAATTCATATTAAATTTTGAGATTTTCTTACTTTTCCGGTGAAACTATCAGACCTATTACAAAATATCATTGGACTTTTTTTGTAGACAATTTTATTCCCTACAAGTTATTTTCAATGAAGTTTTTTCGAATTCCGCATTGTTTTCTAGTTATTTTAATTTTAATGTCAAGCTCTTAAAATCGATCAGAAGACTATTTTTTTTATGAGCATAACATTAAAATAAAAATAACTAGAAAACAATGCGGAATTCGAAAAAACTTTATAAGAAAAACTTCTAGGGAATAAAATTGTCTACAAAAAAGGTCCAATGATATTTTGGAATAGGTCTGATAGTTTCGCCGGAAAAGTAAGAAAATCTCAAAATTTAATATGAATTCAACTTCAACCTCAAATAACTTTTGAACAAATAGATTCCTCAAAAAATGATAGGAATCTTTTTTTGTAGAGCATTCAATTCCCTACAAAAATATGCCTGTTAATTATTCCTATGACGCATTGTTAGCTACTTATAAAAATCAGAAGACGTAAAAAAAAAATTTTCCATGTTATTCTTATGGGAAATAGAAAAGTGCAATGCGGACAATGTTAATATTAATATTAAGAGCTCTAATTTTCACAGGAGTCTTTTTTTATCTAAACGAAACTTTTGAACCTGTTTGGAAGAAAAAAAAAATTAGATGTAATATATATTATGTAATATATATTATGTAATATATATTATGTAATATATATTAGATATTTAAATATTGCTTTTAAATATTTAAATAATTTTTTGTTATTTCTTATAAATTTTATTATATTTTTAAAGCAATATCCCGAGACGAAATATTGAACTTACATTTAACTTACGTTAACTTATAGAACTGACATTGAACTTGCATAAGCTTAATTTGAACTTACATCTAACTTAAATAACTTATTGGGCTTGATTATAACTTGAATTGACTTAAATAAAAATATTGACTTAATTATAACTTACCTGGAATAAAATAAACCCAAAGTGAACTTGAATCTACTCCCAAGTCGAAATTTTGAATCGCAAGTTGAAAGTATTGGACGTTAAAATCGGCATCTAGATATTCAATGTTAAAAAAGATGGACAAAATCAATTCCCTTCGGCTTTCCTGTGGGGGATTTTAGTGGGTTGAACAATAAAAATACTCCCGTTTTTGTATTATCCGGCTTACAGACTTGAACTTTGGCACAAATATTCCCAAAAATCCTACGAATCCCCCACCATCGGTATTTTTTCCGAAAACTAACTCCGAGGGGGGTTTCACCGGGGTGAAAGATTAAAATACTCCCGTTCTGACATTAGTTGATTTACAGGCGTAAACTTTGGCACAAATATTCCCAACAATCTCACAAATCGACCACTATCGAAGTTTTCAAAAAAAATACCGATCACTTTGGGTTAATTCCATTTCAGGTAAACCTGATAAGTTATAATTAAGTCAGTATTTTGATTTAAGTCGATTAAGTTATAATCAAGCCCAATAAGTTATTTAAGTAAGATGTAAGTTCATTAAGCTTATGTAAGTTCAATGTAAGTTCTATAAGTTAAATGTAAGTTCAATATTTCGACTCGGGAATAAACTTTTTTTCCATTATAAATAGTGTCAATAAAAATAATAAATTATTATAATTTATATTTTTACAGCCCAAGATTTACTTTACCACAAAATGTTTAACATCAAGTTGTTCTTATTGTTAATTTTGGCCGTGGCTCTGTTTGCTGCCAAAGCGTACGCTTGCATTGCAGACGGCGATCCTGTATGTACTAAATATTATTACACTGTAAAAAATTGCTGAGTGAAAGCGAATTCAATCTGGAGTGTATGCGGAGCGGATGACTGTTTTTCTTTATTTAATTCCCTCTGAGTATAATTTACTCCGATGGTAGTATATATTTCATATTATAACTCCGCATCGGAGTAAATGCGGATTTAAATGAAATCCAGAACACTCCGGAATCAATTAGCTGAAAAAAAATTTCTCTATTTACTCCGTAATTGGAGTGATTTTTTTTAAGCTCTGGAGTTGTAAGTGATGGAGCGAATTCAGATTTAAATGAAATCCGTAAACACTCCAATTTTACTCCCAATTTTTTACGGTTCATATAGTATCGGAGAACCTGAAGTAAAATGAGACATTTTCGAAACCAGAAAATTATCTTTTTTTCAATTCTTAGTTACAGTTTCCAAAAAATTTCGAGGCAAGTTGATCAGCCGAAGGGAGAGCAGATATAAAATTTCTATTTAAAATAAACTTTTTCTCCCAAAAAAAGTGTCTCATTTTGCCTCACGTTGCTCAATTACTTATGATTGTTTGAAATATAAATAATTTATTACTAAATTTAATATTTTTTATCAAAGTGCGAAGAAGACAAGTTATGTTGCAGCGAAGCTTGTTACAATGATGCTACTATGACAGTGCCGCATTTTTGTGGTAAAACTTTCAAATAGATTCCGATAATTATTTATTCTCCGATCATCATTTTAACACACATGGATAACGATAGTAAAAAAATGTTTCGAGTTCAGAAAAATTATTGTTATAAAATATTTGTCGTTGAATAAATAATCAAAATTCACTTTCAAATTACATTATTATTATTATTTCTTATTATTATTATTATTATTATTATTATTATTATTATTATTATTATTATTATTATTATTATTATTATTATTATTATTATTATTATTATTATTATTATTATTATTATTATTATTATTATTATTATTATTATTATTATTATTATTATTATTATTATTATTATTATTATTATTATTATTATTATTATTATTATTATTATTATTATTATTATTATTATTATTATTATTATTATTATTATTATTATTATTATTATTATTATTATTATTATTATTATTATTATTATTATTATTATTATTATTATTATTATTATTATTATTATTATTATTATTATTATTATTATTATTATTATTATTATTATTATTATTTCTTTTGTTGTTAAATGCTCAGGGGGTTATCCCTGGTAGTCCGACTCTACCGAGGGCCTCACCTGAGCGCCAAATCGTTACTGCTGCGATGCTCTATCAACAAGATAGTCAGCATGCGCAGCAGGCCAAGTTTCGTTGTCTAAATAAACGGAGGGACCCGAGGATAACAGCCTTTTGCATCCGCGATGCCAGAAACTCAACTTGTGCTGAACAAGTTGGTATTCTAGCTAATGCAGACACAAACGACTGTTTTATCCCTCCTAGGACGCCAACAATGAGGACGACAAGCTTGACACGGTAGCCTGGGTGAAGTTTGCCAATTTCAAACAGGAGATCCTGATATATCTCGTGTTTGTGCTCTTCTTTAACCGTGATGTTATACTCAGCAGGTGCTGAGAACTCGATGACATAAATATCTCGAGTGGTTTTATCGAAGAGCACAACATCAGGTTTGTTGTGATCTATTTTCCGAGTTGTTGTGAATGGCACGTTTCAATAAATACGGCAACGGTCATTCTCAACAACTTGCGGAATATCTCCTGGCAGATAAGGCAGGACTGGTGTTTTGTCGATACCGAGCTTATGTCTAAGGTGGTAATAAAGTACTCGCAGAGCAGCATTATGACGCTGGGTGTATGCACTTCTTGCCAGCACAGGACATGCTGACAAGAGATGCATAAGCGTCTCAGGATGTTGTTTACACACCCTACACAGTGTGTCTGGTAGCTGCATCTGGAGTACTTTCGCACGGTATTCGAGGGTATTGATTACACCATCTTGACAGGCAAAAATATACCCTTCGGTCTCGGACATCAGGCCAGCTGACTTAAGGAAGGAAAACGTCAGCTGGGTGGACAAGCCATGGTCACGCACGTGTTTAAAGAACACGCTGTGCATGGACTTGTCCATGTGTGTACTGAGCAGTTTTTGCTGCTCAGCATTCCTGACGACACTCTTAAATTCCTCCTTAGGGAGTTCAATAAGACGGTTTACTCTTCCGAGACCGAGGGATTTCGCCGCGTACCTTGCTGCCTTATATAAGAATGGTATAATCTGGTGACTGCGGACTTAGGGTGCATGCTCCGATTGATGTTCATGACTTTGCGTGTCTTGATATCGAGATCTCTAAGCTCTTTTCGGGTCCATTTAAAGACACCGAAAGAGTAGAGTAGTACTGGGACAGCAAGCATGTTTGTTGCAGAGACTTTGTTTTTTCCGGAAAGTTCTGATGACCAGATTTTCCGGAGTCTCCGCCCATACTCGCTGCAGAGAGTCGTTTTGATTTCCGAGACGTCCTGAATAGGACTCCCGACAATCCCTAGATATTTGTACAACTCTCCGGCGTCAAGATGGTCAATGACGCTCCCATTTACTAACTCGATATCTTCGCGCAAATCAGAGCACTTACCCTTCACCAGATTAACGACCGCGCACTTGTCCAACCCAAAAGCCATGCCGACATCCCGTGTATACTCCCCTACGATATTCAAGGCTGTCTGAAGGTGTTCCTCATCAGGAGCATGTACCTTCAGATCATCCATGTAGAGTAAGTGGGTGATCGAATATTTCCGATCAGTTGGTGGGCCCACTGAGTATCCACAGGTACGGCTCAGCGCAACAGATATCAGCAGCAGTGAGATGCAAAACAGCAGAGGGCTCAGGAAATCTCCCTGGAAGACACCTCGTTTGTACTGTACAACAGTTATTATTATTATTATTATTATTATTATTATTATTATTATTAACATTATGGTAAGCGTCACCATACATTAACAGAAGGATTTCTTAACATTAAAAAAAATTTCTTAGCATGTAAGAAATCATTTCTTAAACATAATTTTTTGTATTTAACAAATTGTTTGTAAACAATTTTTTTTTCCCTACAAAATTATCTCTGATGAAAATTTTCGAATTCCGCAATGTTTTCTATATATTTTCATTTCATTGTCGAGTTCGTGAGATTGATCAGAACACTACTTTTTTAAGAGCTTGACATTAATATGAAAATAAGTAGAAAACGATGCGGAATTTGAAAAAACTTTACGAGAAATAATTTGTAGGGAACAAAATTTTCTACAAAAAAGTTCCTATATAATTTTGTGATAGGTCTGATAGCTTCGCTGGAAAATTAAAAAGATTTCCAAATGTACTATAGCTTGATTTTAAGCTCCAATAACTTTTGAACAGATGGATTTATCAAATAATGATAAAAGCATTTTTGTAAAGCGTTTAATTTCCTACGAAAATATATCCTGAACTTATCTGTACAATGTGCCATTACCGACCCGACTAGAATTTCTTCCTGATTTGCCTGAAGTACCATAAGGACCTTATCAGGTTAATATAAGGTTTGCCTTATTAGGGCAAACCTGACAAGTTCCTTGTCAGGACCTCGTCAGGATATCCCTATTCAAAAAAAGTTTTTTGCTATCGGGTCAACCTGACGAGTTCCTGATCAGGACCTCGTCAGGATATCCCTATTCAAAAAAAGTTTTTTGCTATCGGGTCAACCTGACGAGTTCCTGATCAGGACCTCGTCAGGATATCTCAATTAAAAAAAGTTATTTGTCATCGGGTTAACCTGACGAGTCCCTGATCAGGACCTCGTCAGGATATCTCTATTAAAAAAAAAGTTATTTGCCATCAGGTCAACCTGACGAGTTCCTGATCAGGGCCACGTCAGGATATTCTTATTAAAAAAAAAAGTTATTTGCCATCGGGTTAACCTGACGAGTTCCTGATCAGGACCTCGTCAGGATATCTCTATTAAAAAAAAAGTTATTTGCCATCAGGTCAACCTGACGAGTTCCTGATCAGGACCTCGTCAGGAAATCTCTATTAAAAAAAAAGTTATTTGCCATCAGGTCAACCTGACGAGTTCCTGATCAGGGCCACGTCAGGATATTCTTATTAAAAAAAAAAGTTATTTGCCATCGGATTAACCTGACGAGTTCCTGATCAGGACGTCGTCAGGATATCTCTATTAAAAAAAAAGTTATTTGCCATCAGGTCAACCTGACGAGTTCCTGATCAGGACCTTATCTGGATATCCTTACTCAAAAAATAGTTATCCCATCCCTTTAAATATTTAATTTACAGGCTAGAAATTTAAAAAAGTACAAAAGAATATTATATAAAAATCACGTCAAACATTGTAGCACAGATTTTTTACTTCTTCATCAGTTATTCTTTGACATCATAATAAATATTATATTTACACTTTCAAGATCACTTGTGTATGTCAGCCCAGTGGATAGCATCGAGGACTTTGAATCGAAAGGACCCAGGTTCAAGCCCAGCAGTTATCGGGATTTTTTCATCAATAATAAATATGTTTACTCCCTCTAATTAATGCTCTCAATACAATAGATAACGTTCTCGATCGAATTAAAATTCTCTTATTTTTTTTTGCAATTAAATACTTTTTTTAAAATAATTACTAATAAGGTAATCCTGATAAGGATTTGATGAGGATATCCTGGTAAGGACCTGATAAGGCAATCCTGATAAGGACGTGATGAGGATATCCTGGTAAGGTCCTGATAAGGCAATCCCGATAAGGACCTCATGGGTCTTAAGCGTTACATCCATATCAGGATCCTCGTCAGGATACCCCGATCGGGACCTTATTTGAAATAAGGTTAACCCGATAAGGACCTCGTCAGGCCCTTATGAAAAATTCTAGTCGGGCGAGGTCTAAAATTCCAAAATTAAAATTTTTTATTTTTCCCATGTTATTTAGATGGGAAAGTAAAAATCACGAAGAGGCATCTCCCAATATTTATGTTAAGAGCTCAAATTTTACCAGAATTTTTTTTCATCATCTTTAACCATATTTTTACCGTAGCTAAAGAAAAAAAGATTAGCTTTTTTTTGGCCCACCCTAATATATATATAATAAAAAAATATTGTGAATGATAATTATAGATTAGATACTTGTGGAATATTGGATAATGTCATGATATTCAGAATATATATATAGAATAAGGTGATTCGTAAATGAAAAATATATATTACATATCACGTAACATATTTTATTCAAAAATAAATATACAAAGTTTGAAAAATTGTTGCCAATTTATTTTTAAACATTTTTTTACTTAAAAATTCATATATTTATTTTAATTATTACATGCGCAATTGCAATTTATGATATTAATTATAAAATATTTATGCATTTATGATAAGAAATTAAATACTTTAGATAACAATTCTCAAGAAGTGATATACAATTTTTTGTATGAAGGTCGTAAAAATATTTTGCAATTAATTTTATATAGTATAATTTATCTGCAGTATTACGCTGTCTATTTGTTTTATATGTTTTTTAAAAGTAAATTAGTAATGATAATAAAATATAAAGGGGAGTGGTGGATTTGGGTGATGGTAGTAGTATTGAATATGTAGTAATGCTTACTATCGAGACTAATCCGCTTACTTTATTCAGTACGATACCGGACACCATGAAGAAAACAACTCGCAGTATGGACATCGTTATTGTTGGTGGTGGTTTGGTATGAATTCATTTTTTTTTTTTTTGCTTAAATTTTGATTTTAATTATCAACAATTACAATTATTATAAATATTGATATCTTTGACGATTTTTTTTAGGTCGGAGGATTAGCTGCTTGTGCTCTTGCTAAACGTGGTCATCGTATTCGTGTTTACGAGTATCGATCAGGTCAGTTTTTTTATTAAAGTTCTTAAATAAATTTAAAAAAATAATAATAATAATAAACAAAAATAAAGAAAAATTAATTTTTTAAATTACTAAAAAAATATATTATCAGCTTGTTTAACTTTTTTTTTTTATGCCGGTACTAATAGAGTAGATAAGTGTCAATAGTATACAGAACAAGAACCAAATCTATGAGTTAATAATATTTAACAGAGAGCAAGATTTGTCCACGAATTTACACGTAAAAAAAGACATGAAACATAAATTTAAAGAAAAATTCCAGAAAATTGATTTATTTTATTTATTTATTTATTTGTTATTTACCAGGATATACAATATTCACATACAAACATAATGCATATAAATACATGATATATAAGTATGTACCTATAGAGGCGCGTACATCTGTACATAGGCCTGGCAACTAATTTATACATAAAATTAAGCTTAATCCAAGTCATTCAATTTAAACATTTCAGAAAAGAAAAACAAAGATAGGTAAAGAGTGAGAAATTAAGAAATATAATCTAAGTAGGTAGTAGTTGTCAACCAATTTTTTAGCTTTTGCCTAATTGTTTTGTTATTATTATTCTGTATTGTTTTTAGCGCAACTGGTAGTTCATTAAAGTGTTTTATTGCAACATTATAAGAGTTTTTGAAAGTTATAGATTTGTTAACTTTGGGTAATGAAATACTTCTGTTTCTAGTTTTTCCTTTGTTATTCTCATACAAAAGTTTACGATTGCTATAATGATAACTCAAGGACTCAAGAATAAAAGTATCTTCTATTCCTAGAACACGGTTCCCTAGTTAAGAACTCCGATTGAAACCGATTAATTCTGATTGAAAGTCTATCGGATTTCAATCGGAACCAATCGGATTCAATCGGATTCAATCGGAATTCAGCGGTTTCAATCGGAGTTTTTAATCAGGGTTGTCCTCAGAGAAGATATTAATGAGTTTATTTTGGATTCTTGCTAGGGTAACAGTGGTGGTTTTACAGCCACCCCCCCCCCCCCCCCCCCCGGGCAATAATCCCATAGTTTACTATACTCTCGAAAAGATTGATTAGCTTTCATTAATTTCTTTACAGTAGTACTGTCGTTTTCAGAACAACTGTCCAGAATTTAATTAAATTCGGCATATTAGTAGATTATGCAAAAAAAAGATTGATCCAATTGAATTTTTGAAAAACTTTCTTCAAATAACTTTTGAACCAATAGTGATAGCTTGTTTCCTCTGAATAAATCTTAAAGCTCATACGGTTAGCTTCAATTTTCTTTATTTAACTTACTATCTCCATAACTTTTTCAAATAGATTGATGGATATTAAAATTCCAAAAATATAGAAAAAAAGTTTTTCGCGGCTTTTACTTTTAGTATCTTCTAAATGCTACGTTACGACTAAATTCTACTAATGACATGTCGTAGCTACTAAAATAATCTTTAAATAACACTGCTGTGATTTCATTTACAAACGTATCCTCCGTTCATTATGACATAATAATGAAATATTGAGCCTTGTAGCCACAATCGCGCCCACAATTCTAAAGGAATCTAGGTAAATTAGTAAGTCAATTAGTTTAGAAGTTATATATGTTTGAAATTTCCTAAATTTAAGAAAGAAATCATCTGCTGTTTTGTCTATAAATAATTTTGAAACCAAAACTCAGTGCATTGACATTCGCGATACACGGAAAAAAGAGCAGTTGAAAAATTACAGTTTCTACAGTGAAAAAGGCCTTCGGGGCAAAAATCTTTAAACATTAATGCTTTAATTAAAGCTTAAACTGTAATTTTAGAAATTTGTTATTGTAATAAAATTAATACAGTTTTAAGCAGAAAAGTTTACAGTTTAAAATGTAATTTTAGTTAAATAAATCTTCAAAGCATTATTTACTTTTTATTTTGAATTCTTGCTTTATTTAAAAATTAATAGTTGATAGGTGAAACTGTAAAAATTAAGATATATTGGTGATATTTTTTTTGTTTTCTAAAATAATACCTCTTATCTATTCATAACATAAAAATTACACTGTGAGTTATCAATTTCCGAGAATGATAAATGATCTGAGAAAAATCACAGCTCACACTCTAATTTCTAAATTTTGTATCTTAAGAAGAACACTCCTATGCAGAATAGTAATATTTAAGATCGAAAATGTAATTTTAACTAATTTTAGAATAAAATTTAAAATTATAAAATCTGTTTACTATAGAGAGCTGGACAATATCGAGTTTGAAACTGTAATATTTGCCATGCTTGGATAACAAATGTAATTTTTACAGTTTCAGAGTCGCAGCGCTTTACTACTATACGAAACTGTAATAAATACTCAGATATGAGCAATTTTTCAATTGCTCTTTTTTCCGTGTATTTAAAAGTTTTTTTCATTAACTTCAATTTCTGTTACTCAACTTTCCATTAAGACGATTTCTTTATATATTTACATGGCATTGAAAACCACAAAGAATGATAGAAAAATTTGATTTTTAATTAATTTTTATCGGAAAACTTGAAAATTAATAAATAAATGATGAAAATTCTACTTCCATTTCGGTTGACGAATTACTTTTTTTAATTATAAAAAAGTATTTATTAGAAACTTTATCTACACTGTTAAAAATTTTTGGTGTGAAAATGGTCTCCGAGGACTTTACGTGGTGTCCTCGGTGTGAAATTATTCCAGTGGGAAATATCATGCGGTGTATTTTTAACATGATAGTGTTTTCTTTCACACCGTTCGGTATTATTACCTCAAATATTGTCTGACAATATAATCTGTCGCTAAAAATTATCAAATAATATATAATTGCAATACAAATATATCATTATTGTTATTGGTGTAGATTGTTTTGAAGTAAAAGTCGAATATACTTGCACAGTAAAAAATTTTTCATATTTGTGTAAAAAGAAAGTGTGTTAAAAATTTTATGTTAAATATTTAACATTTTTGTGTGTTAATTTAACATACTGCTTTTGTGTTGTTTGATTGGGTCATTTTTAACACAAAGAGATGTTAATTGAAACAAAAATAACATTTACTCGGTGTTACTGTCCAAACAAGTGTTAATACTTTTAAAATGTAACTTTAATACAGAGCGCGTGTTAATTCATTAAAGTAACACTGAGAATGTGTTAAATTTACCGCAGTCACTTGTTAAGCTTATATACATAAATTTTTATAAGTTTTAAAATAACACAAATAAAAACATTAAATTAACACTTTACGTGTGTTGCAGATGACATTTGAATGTGTAAAACGTTTTAGAACCGGTAACAGAGAGTATTAACATGTTTTTGTGTTATTTTTTTTACACAAATGAATCATGTTAAAACAACATCAAAATTTGTGTAAAATGTTTTTCTAACACACAGTCATGTGTTAATTTTTACGAAAATTTTTTTACTGTGTAGCGTCGAAGTAATCGAGGGTTTTAAATAAAAGAACTTATACATTTACACCATTGGTGGTGTGAACGTTCTCATTCACAAGGTCAAAAATTTAACACCGTTCGTCATGTAACTTTCACACCGGCAGTGGTGAAAATTTTAACACCAATTTATTCACACCACACCGTGGACTCAAAATTTTTTTACCCTGTATCATATAAATCTGATTCCAAAGTTTCCAAAAAACCCTATAGCGAGTACAAAATCAACACATATTCTTTGAATTATTGATTTGTTTTACAAAAAAATACAGTTTCATTAACTAAAATTGAATTGCAAATGTTTTATTTTTTACATATATATATATTTTAAAGATATCAGAATTGAAGAAGCTCGAGGCCAAAGCATTGATCTTTCTCTGTCATATCGTGGTCGACAAGGACTTAAACTGATTGATCTTGAAGACAAAATTGTTAATCATCACGGTATTTGTATGCGGGGTAGAATGCTCCATGGTACAGATGGAAGTCTTAAGGAGATGATTTATGACAGCGTGAAAAAAAATGTAAGCTTAATTAATTTATTTTAATAAATTCATTTTATTAATTTTTAATAATTTAAATAATTATTTTAAGACGCTCTATTCTGTTAGTCGGATGTACATGAATCAAGTTCTTCTTGACGGTAAATTATATTTTATTATTATTATTAAGTTTTAATAATTTATGTGCTTATACATCTGAATTACAAATAAGAACAAAGGATATAAAATAACTAACGAGAAAAGACGGAGTCATCTTACATCAAGCTTAAGGAAACCTTATAAGACGCGATATCATATTTCTTCATCCCTTCATCCACTCGGAACGACAAGATATTTTAATATGAAATAAAAAATTTTTTTATTTTAGTAAACGAAAAAATAGCAACAATTAAAAAATTTAGTTTATATATATTTTATTTATTTTATTATGTATCTTTCTTCAAGATGAAAAAATATGAGTATCGATAGATTATATTACTTATCAAAACCACGAGTATTTTAAAAAAGAATCGAATTTCAATGTATCAAATATAATTATTTCTCTTTCTTTTTTATTCCTGTCAACTGGTTGGCATTCAAACCACAGCTGCTGATAAATATCCAACAGTAACTTTGTTCTTCAATCATAAGCTTCTAGAAGCTGATCTAGATCTTGGAAAATTGAAGTTTTCGAAGTAATTATAAATTTTTTTTTTTCAATTGTTATTAAATATTTTATTTATGTTTATTAAATTAATAAACTATTTGTGGTAGTACAAAAAAACATGAAATAATTGAAGTAGAAGCAGATTTAATAATTGGAGCAGACGGTGCTCATTCTACAGTACGTAAAATGATGTTGAAACGACCTGGTTTTGATTTTTCACAAACTTATATTGAACATGGTTATGTTGAGATTAATATTCCGCCGCGAATGATTGATGAAAATCGTCCTGAACGTGGACAAGAGGTAAGATAATATATTTTTAATTCATTATATCGCGTTACTAACTCCAAAAATGCTTATATATTCATATGACCTTTTGGCTTTAAGAAACTATCTAAAAGGCGTATGGTTTTTTTTTATTGCCAATCTTTTTGTAGAATTATTTTAACAGCCAAAAAACAGATTTCATCTGTAACAAAGTGCACCAAGTATACATCTATCGCAGTGAAAATTATTGAAATCAAAATAATCACCGAGTACCTGAGCGGCACATAATAAATAGTTAAATTTTTTTTCCGCCGATTGGGTATAATTTTTATATAATATAAAAAAAAAAGTTAAATTTCAAAATTATACGGCTAAACTTGGCGCGTCAGTATCAATTTAAACAAGTCATAAATGAATATAGTAATCGGAAAAAATAGACCTGCAAAAAATAGGCTCGGGAAATCAATTTTACAACTGATTACCGATCTCATGTGGAACTTCATATTCTGCCTTACTAGTCGATCGTATCATGTCTTACATTGTCTTTCCATTCTTCGTTTAGTTTTTCCGTGGAAAAAAGGTATTCCAAGGAGGTCCAGGGACGAAACCCCGGTGGAGGTTGGGGGGCGAAGCCCCCAGATGAAATTAAAACTTTTCATTATTTTGCGAACGTCACAGTATGACCTACTCTATATTTTCCGGGGCTATTTTTTCCGATTACCTGATCGACCATTATCTAATTCTTACTATGTTAAAAAATATTTATTATTATTATTATTATTATAATTTAAAAATTATCCTGGGTATATGTTTATACATTACTGTTTTGGAGGATGGATTTTTAATTGAAAAAAAAAAAAAAAAAAAAAATCACGGATCTATTATTATTATTGAAATTCTTAGTGAAATTTTTACGTCCACGATTTTTGAACGTATTTGTATTTGGATGTCTTTTTTACTTTTATTCTTTTCGGGGCTATTTTTTCCCGATCTATTTTTTCCCGATCTATTTTTTCCGGATCTATTTTTTTTAAGTCTATTTTTTCCGGGTCTATTTTTTCCGGGATCCAATGAATATAGTACTGAATATAGTTATGGAGCAATTTGCCATAATGCTTAATTTTCAGCCTTAGAATAAGTCTACAATATGATTATTGGCAATAAAAAAAAAAAAAATTAGACGCTTTTTTGGCTTTAAACTTAGTGACTGAACCCAAAAAGGCGCTCTCTAAACATGAATAAGTGAAATAAGTGAATATTCACTAATTCTGAGTGCCAACCGAACCACTTTTTGAAATTAGTAGTTCGGTTTGCACTTGGAATTAGTGAATATCCACTTATTTTCACTAATTCATGTTTAGAGAGCGTATGAAAATATAAGTCCTTTTGGAATTAGTGACGCGATGTTATTGATTTAATCAAAGTATAAAATTAATTAAATTGTTTTTTTTTTTTAGTTTTGTATGAGTTCAAATCATTTACATATTTGGCCACGAGGGACATTTATGATGATAGCTATGCCAAATGATGATTATACATTTACTGGAAATATTTTTGCTCCACTTGAAATTCTTAATGGTCTTGATACACCAAAAAAAGTTATCGATTTTTTTAATAAACAATTTCCTGATATAGTTCCACTTATTGGCGGTAATCAAAAACTTATTGATAATTTTTTTATGGTCAAACCAAAATCTCTTATTTCAATAAAATGTAATCCTTATCATATGGGAAAAAGTATAATTTTGGGTGATGCTGCACATGCAATGGTACCTTTTTATGCCCAAGGAATGAATGCAGTAAGTATTATAAATTGATAAATATCTATAAGGTAAACACGGTACTTAAAATAGTAAATTCTACTTTTTTTTGTTCACTCGAAAATTAAATGAGATGAGTAGGTCACCAGTGTTCTAGTTGCATTGTAAAAAATTTTTGGTGTGAAAATGGTCCCTAATTTTAAATGAATTAATGTCAGAGGATATAGGAACAAAAAATGGTGTAAATTAACGAATTATTATTTGCAACGTTTCGTTAATTTACACCATTTTTTGTTCCTATATCCTCTGACATTAATTCATTTAAAATTAACTAAGGATCTGATTCAAATTTAATAATGGTCCCTAATGACTATATGGTCTGCTCGGTGTAAATTGACGATATGAAATTTTCTGGGTGTGAAATATAAAGCCGTGTACTTTTAACACGGTATGAGTGTTTTCTTTCGCACCGTTTGATGTTATTACCTCAAATATTGTTTGATAAAATATGATAATATAATCTGGAATTAAAAATTATCAAATAATATATATATTAGATTGCAGTATTAGTATATTATTATGTACATTCATTTACACCATTGGTGGTGTGAATTTACCAGGGTCAAAAATAAAACTTGATTTGGGCTCGGTTTACTAAGTCGAAATTTGGAGCCGTTTTTCACGAGACAAACTCGACTTTTTTTACGAAGATATGAAATACATTGAGTTTTCGCCTTTGTTTAGACTTAACTGGCTTACTTAGTCACGATTTAAGACGAAAAAGTTGAAATCAAGTCGAAATTGACTTGGTTTAGACTTATTTGACTCAAATTTTAAGACAAAAAACTCTAAACTAAGCCGAAATTGATTTGATTTAGACTTATTTGACTTAAATTATAAGGCGAAAAAGTCAAAAACTAAGGTGAAATAATTTTTATATAAGTAAGGTGAATAAATAACTTTTTTTCGACTTGGTTCAGCAAGTCAAAAGTAAGGTGAATGACTATCGTGCTCGAAGTAAAGATGAATAAGTTCAATCTAAGATAAAAAAATACGAATAAGTTGAAATAAGTTGAAACTAAGATGAAAAAAGTTCAAAAAGTTGAAAAAAATTAAATTTAAGTCGAAAAAGTCGAGATCTTATCGAAAAATCGTCGGCAAATCGATAACTTCAAAAGAAAATAAGGTGAAGTAAGTCTGAATCAAGTTTTATTTTTGACCCGGGTAACATCATGTGTTGTGTAACTTTCACACCGGCAGTGTTGAAAATTTTAACACCAGATCATTCACACCAAACCGTGGACTCTAAATTTCTTACAGAGTCTATACCTTCGCGGATCCTGATTATTGTAAATTTACAGTGGGATTACCGTGTATTCACGGTAAAAATATGGTATTTTATTTTAAATTTTAATTACAGTATCTCTATGGTAAATTTACCGTACCCAAGTATGTCATATATTACCATTTGCGGTAAATTTTTTGTAATGGTATCCCGAGTCGAAATATTAGACGTAAATTGAACGTTCTTAACGTTTTAAACGAAAATTGAACGTTTTCATCGTTTTTAACGTTTTGAACTTAAATTGAACGTTTTGGACATTAAAAACTCAATTTGACAGCTTTTAACTTATTCAAAACGTAGATTGGAGTATCATAAATCGAAAACGTAACTAAAACCTATTTAGGCTTACAATAAGAAAACATAAGCATACCAAAAAATTTTTTTCATCGATTTTGTACTCCTGGATTATAATCACGTCAATTCCCTAAAATTTTGTCGTCCGCCTTTCTGGTTCTTAAATAAAAAATTCGTATTTTGAAAAAAAAATTTTTTCAGTTTCATACTTCTATCTAAGACTATGATATCTTTTCATATATTATGATATCAAGTTTATGAAAATTGTGATTACAAATATTGAAATAAATTAATTAATGTTATCATTAAACTAAAATCATAACTCATGAAATTACCAATTTTTTACGAACCAAAATACAAAAAAATCGTTCAATTTAGTTTCAAAATGTTAAAACCATTCAATTCACGTTTAAAACGTTAATAATGTTCAATTTACGTTTAAAACGTTAAGAACGTTCAATTTACGTCTAATATTTTGACTCGGGTAAATCCGCTGTAATTACTTTATATTTCCGGTAAGATTATGGTTCTTTGCGATACAATTACCGTGTTTGATTCACACAATCGTACATTTTTAGCGTTTTTTAGAGTGAATGTACCGTGGAAATGTCAAAATTTTTTAAATAACTGTGAATTATGCCACAGATAGTAGTGAAATGTTTGAAATTGCAAGTCTTGTACAGAAATTATGAAAAAAACTTTGTGTTATGTTGTATCTAGAGAATTGTGAAATTTAACATACGGCTTGTTGACTGAATTATTTACGCACTTTTTGAACAAGACTTGCATCAGAAATTTCTTAAAGATACTCACGCGTAATATAAATAGATAGCATATCATATTTATGTATAGCATTAAAAATAACAACATTTTTATATATACAGGCTTTCGAAGATATTCTTATACTCAATGAACTAATGGATCTTTATAATGAAGATATGTCACAAGTATTACCAGCTTTTTCTAAAAAACGATCTGCTGATGCTCATGTCATTTGTGATCTTGCAATGTATAATTATATTGAAGTAAGTATTTAAATATTAGTATTAATTAACACCTAAAAAAATGATTTCAACTCGGCATTTTTGAACGGTCATTATTAAAATCATCAATATTATTATAAATATAATTTTTATAGATGCGAGAGCTTGTATTAAAAAAAACGTTTCTTTTACGACGTACACTTGATACATTTCTTCACAAAATGTTGCCAAATAATTGGTTACCTCTCTACCATACTGTTCATTTTACTCGAATGGGATTTCGTGATTGTGTTGAAAATCGTGCTTGGCAAGATAAAGTAAGATGATTTTATTATTTATAATTTTTTTAACATAAGTAGTCACGATTTATTTCATTTATTTATTTTAATTATTTTCGAAATCTCTATTGTCAAGAGAATAAAAAAAAATTTGTGATACCTATAGGATAGAGGTACCGTATTCGGCCACTTTAGGGCCAATTTTGGACACTTGATAAATTTTGATAATATAATTTGTTAAATATGCAATGACATAATTCATTTTGTAAGTTTCATCAGAGATACTTTAATCAAACTATTGCCGTGCAAATGATTTTTTTCATTCTTTTTCATTAATTAAAAAAAGTAGTATGTCCGAAAATAGAGCAGTGGCCACGAATAGTACTTCTGCCCTATATCTTATCCATAAAAAAATGATCTAAATTGCTCATAAATTTGAGATCTTTTCAGAAAAGTATTGATTTTTATTTGTGCCTTGTCATGCTTTTTGAAATTTCAATATGATTATAAGTTTAAAATTAGAATAATTTTAAGTACACTATAAAAAATCGGGAGTGAATCCGGATTTGATTTCAATACGAATTCACTCCGCATTCACTCCGCCACTCGGAGTTCCGGAGATTTAAAAAAAATCACTCCGCATGCGGAGTGAATTGGAAGTTTTTATTTAGCGGCGTGATCTCTGAGCAACGCGGATTTTATTTTACTCCCAATTCACTCCGATCCGGAGTTTTAACATTTGAATGAATTTATATTAACTTATATTATACTGTGAAACAGTGTGTGTGTGTGTGTGCGAGTGCGTGTGCGTGCGTGAGTGCGCGTGCGAAAGTGTGGGTGGGCGAGATCGGGTGTATGGGAATGTGTGCGGGTGCGTGTGTGTATTCAGGTATGTGTGGGTGTGTGTATTCGTGAGTACGCGTGTGTGTGCGGGTGTGTCCAAATTTCTGAAGTGAATTTCACTCCGGAGGGATTAAATTATTAAAAAATTATCTACTCCCCGAAAACTCCCCTGCGGAGTGAATCTCACTCTGAGGGGAGTGAATTATTAAAAATTCATTCACTCCGGATTTAATCCGCACATTTTTTACAGTGCATATTTGAATTTTGCGCTAAAAGATGTTTGTTAACTCTTATGTTTTTTTTTTTTTTGTTTTTTTTCGAATCATATTCCAAAGTTACTATTATCAAAATTTTTGTTAAAAAAGTATCTTGAAAATAAATATTGATTTTTTTTTTGAAAACTAAAATCAAAATTCTTTCCGAACAACTTTGAAAACTTTATTAGTTTTTGAGTATCTTCCATCATATTGAGGTTTTTTAGAAAAAAACAAAATTGCGAGAGACACACGATAGTATTAAACAAGTTAAAGCATAATAACTATATGATTATAAAAGTCAACAAGTTTGTCAATGGATAAGAATATGTGTCGTATTTAGCTTTAATACGTTAATAAAAAGTAAAAATTATTATAGAGTAAATAATTTGATAAAAAACTAAATTTGAAACAAAACATATCAAATACATAAAGTATAGTGATCATACAGACTGCAAATTGTTAATTAATAATAGTTATTTAAGTATTAACACTCATTACAATTACATTTTCATTTTTCAGGTTCTTCAAAGATGTATGTGGTTTTTGTTTGCGGCTATAACAATTGGTATTCTCTTTACTTCATTAAATACAGCCTACTGGCATAGAGCATAATTTCTTTTATTAAGTTTTTATCACTCCCAGGTGAATCCGAATTACGGTAAATTGCCGCAATTAACCGTAAAATACGTAATTTTAGCGGTGAATTTGCTGTATTTACGGTAATTTCATGAGATGTGCGGTAAATTAAGGTATTTGATGGCAAATTACGGTAAAATACGACAATTTACTGTAGTGTGCGGCATTTTTACCACAAGCACCGTATGCTTTATTATTTTCACAGTTATATAAAGCAATACTTCACTCTACGGTAAAATAACACACCATTGCCGCATCTTTTCGTTGAATTTCCATTCTCTTACTGCAAATTTTCGGTAATTTATCGCGCTCTTGTCGCAAGTTCACGGTAAAAATACCGCGATTTTGCCGTAACAGGGCGGTAATTTACTTAAAATACTGTACTCTCTAAATCTGAAACAGTGTATATACACTACTTTTCAGTGGTTTTCACTGTTTCAGATTTAGAGAGTATTTTATCGTAAAATGCCGTAATTTACTTAAAATGGTTCTGTAACAATTAAAACGAAGACAGTTCAACTACGATAGTTCAACCGACGACACTTCAACCGAACGACATTTCAACTGAAAATAACCTGGACCCTCTTATTTAGGTGCCCTCTTATCAGGGATTTTTTGTCGGTTGAACTGTCTTCGGTTTAATAGTCGCGGCACCACTTAAAATACCCTAATTTACTGTTATTATTTCTAATGCCGTAAATTGCGGTAAATGACAGTAATTACCGCAATTTTCCGTAATTCAGATCCACTAGGGCTGTCCGCTCTATAATCATACTCATCGTCCTTCATTAATAGTTCCACTAAAAAACATTCCGTACACTGAAAAATATAATCGGTAGTGGCAACCGATTAATTTTCGGTAACAGCTACCTATTTTTCCGGTTGCAGTTATCGATTTTTTTTCGGTAGCTGTTACCGAAATAATCGGTAGCGTCCACCGAAAAATAATCGATAGCGGCAACTGATCGCCAATCAGTAGCTGCTACCGATTATTTTTTTCTGTGTACTACTAATTAAAAATAAAAAATCGTACAATATTACTGTAGTCTAGAAATAATAATTATTTTTTCCTTAATTAATTAATTAAATTTAGTTGTCATTAAATTATAAATTATAAAGTATAAAATTAAATTATATATTAAATTTGAATTAGTATTTTAATATGAACTATACCCGAGTCAAAAAACAAATTCGGATTTGAGTCTCAAAGTTCTCAATGAGGTTTTTGAGGATCAATTTAGAATTTTAAGATTGACAACAGTACAGAAAGTTATCCTAGTTTAGTCCTCAGAGTAGTAGTTATATATAACCAATTTTAACACTTTGAGGACTAAACTGGAATAGCATAATCTAGATTAGAGTCTCAAAATACTCAAAACATACAAGAATAATTTTATTCGCATTTGAACCTCAAAAGTCTCATTCGACGTATTCTCTGCCCTCCCTTTTCTATCTAAAATTTTCCAAAGTCCGAACTATAACTTTTCATTCGTTAAGGATTTTGAGATCTTAGTTACAATTTAAAATCGATAAATTATTCGCATTTGGATCTCATAGTTCTCATTAAGGAATTCGAGTACTAAAGTGGAGTTACTTTCTGGGCGGCAAATAAAACATCAAAGGAATTGAGGCTTTTGAGGACTAAACTAGAATTTGCTTTTTGACTCGGGCAGGTTCATCTAGGTCACTTAATGTCAACTAAGCACTTTTGTACTCATTTTTTTATGCATATAAAATAAAAATGCCTTGATAATTAACATATTAAGTGTGTATAAATTTCTTCTTATCCAATACTCAATGACTATATAATAAAATCTTATTTAAATGCATTACAAATATAAAAAAAAACGTTTATTCTATAATCAAACTCGTATTTTTAGCATTCTTCAAATACTTGTATTTTTGTGTTTCAAAAAAATCCAGCAAATGTTCTTTAAATAGGCCATAATATTTATCTATTTCTTGGCGAGTTGGCTCAGTAATTTTTGGAACCTCTAGAAGTGCTCCTACTAAAATAATTGTTAACATTTTCTTTTGCAATATTTGAATGTTATTTTATAACTATTTTATGTTTTTTTTTATAGTATAAAATAATTATATTACCAACAACTGAGATCGTCCTTCTATTGGGTACAATTCCAAATGTATATTGAAATAATCCACGACCTTTAATATATACAGGAACTAGTCCAGTATATTTTCTTACCATCTCTTGAAATTTATGTAGCAATGAATTTTTTTAACTTCCCGATAAGAAAATTGAAAATTTTCAAAAATTCGGGAAGTTATTGGTTTCGGTCCGATTTGCAAAAACCGAATTGCTATCAGATTTTGATGTTTTGAGGTTCTAGGAAGCTATCCTGACTGATTTCACGATGATGTCCGAGTGTACACTGTAAAAAATCACCGGGGTAAGTCCAAGCGGTGTAGGTGTTAAAATTATCGGTGTTAAATTTACCCCCGAAAGCGGTGTGAAAATAACGCCGCCACCGGTGTAAATATTCTGTACGGTGTTAAAATAACGCCGCCACCGGTGTAAATATTCTGTACGGTGTTAAAATAACGCCGCCACCGGTGTAAATATTCTTTACCGGTGTTAAAATATTTTACTTTGTGAATATTTTTACTTACTCGATCACTATACTTGTTAATAAATAATATTTTTTATTAATTTTCATAAAGAACTGCTATTTTTTGTGTTTTATAATCTTTAAAGTTAATACTCCAAGCGGACGCAATTCACCCCGCTTTTACTCCGGCATTACTCCACTTTAACACCTGTTACCCTGCTTTTACACCGGTATTACTCCGCTTTTACACCGGTTACCCCAATTTAACACCGGCATTTTTAACACCGGTGTATTACTCCTCCTACACCGGTATAATTTCATTTTTACACCGGTATTACTCCGCTTTTACACCGGTTACCCCAATTTAACACCGGTATTTTTAACACCGGTGTATTACTCCTCCTACACCGGTATAATTTCATTTTTACACCGGGCGGAGTTAAAACGAGTCCATTTTTAACACCGCTCTTTTTACAGTGTATGTGTGTAAATATTCATAACTCTTGAACGGATAAACCGATTTTGATCTTTGAGGTGTCATTCGACGCGGCTTGTTAATATCTTGAAGCTGTAATTTAATAAATTTGAGCTTAATCGGTAGGGTGCGTTCGGAGATATTGCAAAAATAAAATTTTTCCAATAGTATATTACACTACAAGGGCAGAAAGTTTGAGATTCCTGCACTGCGCGCCATGATGCCCGAGGCGAAGCCGAGCATCATCAGTTCAGGGTTCTCAAACTTCTGCCCGTGTAGTGTATACTATTTTTCTTTATCTGCGGTCGAAAGTACGTTAATTAATATCGGTTTTCTTGCTTACAAATGTGTCTTGGTATGTCTTGATGCCTGTCCGACATTTGCAGCACGAGCGAAGCGAGTGCGGCTGGTCGAGGGCAGGCATCAAGTGCATCTAATAGACAAAAATAATAATAACTTTTTAAAATTAAATAAAAGTAATTGAATAGTTTTAATTAATTATAACATATTTTATTTTTCATCACGTTCATCAGAATTATTAGGCATACATGAACAATAAAAATTATTAATAATGTTGCCATTGAAAGTGCAGTTATTAAAAGTGTTGCAAGTATCTGCGTACGAAGCTAAATTTAATTTCTTTTCTTTCGAAAGAGTTCTTAGGGAGTTAAATTTAAATCTCTTTGCTGGTGGTTCATTTTTCTGCTCTTTGGAGAAAATGTTGATGGGTGATTTCGTAGTAAAGTGTGTAGGCTGAGTTACTAATGGTGATCTTCGAGCATGTGTTGTAAACGCGGTTGTTGGTGTTCATGCTGTCGTTATTGTTGTTGATGGCGGTGGTGATATAGTTTTTTCGGGTATATTTAAATTATCAATATTAACTAAGTCTTCAGCATCAAATATAAAATCATCTCCAAAATCTTTGGTCAGCAGTGTCAGCATATTGTAAATTTCCATGATTTGTCATTGTCGAGTTGCTTGAGCTAGTTGATGGTTTTGAATTATTATTAACTTCAGGACCAACTGTACCAGTAATTCTATTAAAAATTCTTTCCCTAGTTTTTAATGAATTCTCAACATAGCCTGTAAATTAGTAAAGGAATAAATTAGTAAAATAGAAAAATAGAATAATTAAAATATAATAATAACCTTGGGCTATAGCTGTTGATTTCCAGCCACCTAGTTGTTTAAGCATAGTTGTATTGGCACCTGAGTCAGACAATAATGTGGCAGTAGTCCTTCGGAAACAATGGCCAGTATAACGTTTTGGATCGGGTAAATTTAGAAATAACGCAATATTTTGAGGTGTTGTCCCAATGGTGTTTCTTCCAATATTATGGTGAACACATTTTCCTCTGCGATACTGTACGAAGAAATTATCAGAAAATGGTTCCTTCGGTCTCAATGATATGTATTTTTTGACTCTTTCGTAAAAAAATTCGCCAATTATAAACTGCCGAGGCACATCATTTTTGGTATTGTTAACAGAAACAAGATACCGGTTTCCAAGATCTTCTACGTCTTGTCTTTTAAGGTTATAGATTTCTTGACATCGGAGAGCCCCAGAAATACCAAATATCAAGATAACCTAAAATCATAATAAAAATAAGAATATTAATATCCATATTATAAAAATATTAATATAGATTTATGTAAGTAAATATTCACATTAACCTTTTGATCCAAATGTGTTACGTCTGATGCATCATCGATAAATTTTATAACATCATTCCATTTCAACACTAAAGATTTTTTAGGCCTAAAACCTTTAGAATTATTTTTAACCAGACTTTTTAAATTTTTAAATTTTCCAATATCGATATTATCATTAGTATTTAATGTCTTTTTTAACATGGACCATGTAGACCATATAGTCGACGGTCGTAACCTCTTACTTAATTCTTTAAAGTATACACCCTATCCAAAAATTCCCATAGAATCCACTCAATTGCGACAAAAACCGCATAGAAACCAATACAGTCTATAGGATTCTATGCGGTTTTTGTCGCAGTTGAGTGGATTCTAAGGGAATTTTTGGATAGGGCAATTAGGTTACTTTCATCAGAATCAGATAAAGAATCTCTGTGTTCTTGTAGCCATTATTTATAGGCCTCATGATTTGTTAGGTATTTCTCTGCAGACTTCTTCGGCAACGTATCAGTTAATATTATCAGATTAGCTTCCGCATCAAAATTTCTCAGAATTTCCTCATCGTTCGAAGAATCATCTGATGATGATAACACGTTCATTTTTATTTTTTTTTATTTTTTATTATTTCCACTCAATACAATATTTTATAGTTGATAATTGATTAGAAATATGCGGTCAAATTTTTTCAATTTTACGATTTGTTTGTATTAATACTTTTCGTGGTTTTTAAGAACAGGACAAAAGAAATTAAATTATATCAGCATACACAACGCTGCCTCGTACTTCAGTTCAGTGAAGTACTAGTTTCTTTCTGCTCACTAGAGCAGTGCGCATGCGCGCCCCTACCAAAGCATCAATTGCATAAAAGCATCACAAGCATAAAAATTGTGGACACTATCTATATCTAATATATCGAGGACAGGAGGGCAAAACGGGCGGGAGAGGGGGATGTGTAAAATAGGATACCCCTAAAAATGTATAAAAAAATTGTGTTTTTTTTTTTTTTAAATGTTTTTTAAACATTCCAAAATCACTTTTGTAAATATAATTGAGCATTATTTTGAATCTTTTTTTTTCACCACCTTCGCAAAAATTTGTTGTAAAAAAAATAGTACAAAATTAGTTTGATTTTTTTTTCTTATCAATTTACAATAAAAGAACTCCTAGTATCAAATTACTTTAGATGCACTTCAATAATCAACTTGAAAATATCTACAATTGCACGCCTCGAACGCGAAGCGAAGAGGTTGTGCTTTATAACGGACTCGTCAAGGTCACAAGATTTTTTCGAATTAAACTGTATATTTTATTTTTATATCACACTTACACGTTATAGAAACCACATTAATCTAAAGAGGAAATACTAATTAATAAGACTGATACTTTCAGTAAGTTGTCAACCGTAATTTTATAATTTTACTTATAAAAATTAATTTAATTAAGAAATAACTTATAAATTGTTACAATAAATGTTATTTTTAATAATGGTGTTAGAGCAAGATAATTAAGATGGGTTCTTGATAAATAATCAATTAAATTTAATAAATTTTATTTTAAAAAATTATGTGATTATAATATAAATAATGGGAAATTATTATTTATTTTTTTTCTTAATCGAAAATATTAATTAAATTGCTCTTTACATTTCATATAACCGAGTGGTTGTAGTGAAATGAATAAGTAGATCATATAAAAATTTCAGTTTAACATGAGTAGGTTCGTCCAGTAGCTACCGTTCAAACCCAGCAACCAGAAGGACGTCAGATCGCGCCCAAAGCCCAGCAGAATTTTCACCGAGTTTTTTTCACGTCATTTACCTCACTCAAATAATTTAGACATTAATCATCACAAACTCTAGTAGGTTAATAATAATAAAATTTTTTTTAATTAATTTTATTTGTTTTTTCGATGCATGGGCCAGGTTTGGCAAGCAAGCATGGGTCAGGGCTGGCAACCAGGCTTGGCACGATGTTATCATTCCAGACTTCTACCAAGGCTGGAACAAGGCTGGCTTACAAGTTTGGCCCAGAGTTCTACATAGTTGAACCAAGCCTGGACCAAGCCTGGGCCCGTTGTACTTTCCTGTCTGCGGTGGCACGGATAGTTCGTGAATGGCTTGACTAAATGACTTCATTTTTTTTTTCACTGTCTTCAGAATTATACAAAGAAGGTCCTTTTCGAAAATCACTACTGTAGTCCTTCTCGTTATTTTTATAATAAATCATTTCTATTAAAACCGGCACTATTCCGAGTAAATGAACACACACTGCAGTCATTTTTTATTTTATTTTATCGGGAATGTTTTTTTTTATCTAAACTATTTAATAAATTCGATGTATAAAATTGTGATGCGAGACAAATTGGATAAAATGTATTATTATAAATAGCTAACAGCTAATGTATTGGTGTACAAATGAATAAATTATTATTATTATTATTATCATTATTATTAATTCACCGCGACTAACATTTTGCAGCAATAGTTTAACAACTTCTATGTGGCCTTTCGAAGCAGCCAAATGCAGTGGCGTGTTGCTTTTGTTACTCAGGGTAACTTGGGCGCCATTTTCTAACAAGGCGTTTGCAATATCTACGTTGCCGTCGTAAGCAGCCCAGTGCAATGCTGTCCTTCCATCGTCGTCTTTGAAATCGGATACCATTTGACTGCAATTCTCTACCGTGAGATTATCATCTTTGATGGCCTTGTATGGAGCAGCCTGCAATCTCTGATTGACTGATTTTAAGAATTTTTTAATAAGACGTCGATGTCACGTTCAACCAATTGTACAAAGAATCTCATGTCTTTCGCCAAGTCACTGTGCAATAAGTTGTAGTACTTGGTGCCTTGTCCTTTTGATATAAAGCATATGGCCGTTCCACCGTAAGCTTCGTCTGTGTATCCTTGTGATTTGTGTTTCGGATTATATTCTAGTGATGTCAACAACTTATCCACTGGTTCCAAGTTTTTGTCTAGTGAACCCAGAATAATTTTATGTTGTTGAACTAACTTATAAGCGTTTCCTAGATAGTAAGATCCTTCTTTGAGAGCCTTCCAAGAATTAGGATTTTTTTCTGAGCCATGAGGATCTGACAAGCTCCGTAATATAGGAAGATATATATCAGAAAACAATAAATGTATTTCTGCATAATATTTAAGTTCTTTAAGTCGGTCTAACTCAGAAAGCTGTTGATCTAGTTTTTGAGACATAGTTAACAATCGCGATAAAACTGTAAAATTTTTTAAATAAATATAATTGAAAAAAGTTGAATTTTTTTGAAGTTATTTTTTTTAAACAATAAGGTAAATGTCCCAATACCGGAACAAGACCCAATACCGGAGCGATTTGATAATCATTATATTATATTTTTACTCGTACGAGATGAAATTAAATAAAACTTTCTTTATTTAAAACCTTAATCGTTTAGTTACAAAATATGATATAAAATAGATTTTAGAATATATCCGAAATATATAGCAAAAATTTTAATTATAGCAATAGTCTCGGATTCATGACTTTTTCATGTCTCTTAATGGTTTTGCTACGAAATCAGTCAATGGTCTTAAGCTTATAGAAAATGTATAGAATTACTTTTCAATAATTTTTTTTTGTATATTCATCTTGAATGACATAAAATTCAAGAAAACATACTAACAATATAGAAAAAATAGTATTCTTATATTAATTTTACTGTTCGTCTATTGGTACACCAAACTGAATCCGTGCCCAGTACCGGAACAGCCAGTCATATTAATGTTATTGATAGATATTAACGGTGAGTTTTATTGTTTGGCTAAATAAAGTGCAATATTAATTATTACTGGAGCCCTTATATTTAATGCAGTATGTACCCTGCTTAAAAAATCTGATAGATTCTTATAGCTGTATGTATAATAATATTCGTTCTGAGTGAAGCCATTGTAGAGGAAATTAAATCGACTAAAGCGTTCGCAGTGGTTACGGCGTTACGGGAGGCTATTATTACTTATATTAATCAAATAAATATTCATATATTACATTGAGATAACTATTTAATTATTTATTTATCATTGTGATTTTTTCCTTAGTATCATTTTTTGACTTGGATATGAATTTCATATAACTTAACCTAAATGTTTACTGCATTCTTTTTCATTTTTTATCATTATATTTACTTGTTGTTGATTCGTTGAATTAAAAAACCAAACTGCAATTACCATAAACCTGTCACATATTTCTTATAACTTTTTTTTTTACTATTATTTGTAATATTTATTTATTTTTATGTTTCTTGCTATTGACATATTCCCGTAGTTCATATTTTGTCTGGCGCTGTAGTCACACGCATAGCGAATAGCACTTCTCATAGTACTCAATGAGTACTACTCATTCATTCTCATAAAATCTCTATGGGAATTTATAAGAATCTATTGGATTCTATGAGATTTTCTAAACAGAGTATGATTGTTATAAAAAATGCATTAAATATAGATAAACTCTAATTTAAATCATAAAATAGTATATTGTACAACTAGTGCGGTAAGTTGTCGATTGCCCACGAGAGCAAAGTTGAGCGCACGAACGAAGTGAGTGCGCTCATTTGCTCGAGTGGGTAATCGGCAACACCGCACGAATTGAACATACATTTTTTTATTATTAATGCGATATGAGTACTATTTTAGTGCTCGCTGTTTTGTTCCCCAAGAAGCTGTTTGCTCATTCAACTGTTACCGCGACATTTTTGTGGGTTATACGATAATCTGCATATGGCAAGTAAATTTGAGTGCGACAAGTTTACTTGTCGCACTCAAATTTACTTGTCGCACGCAGATAATCGTATAACGCACAAAAATGTCGTGGAAACAGTTGAATGGGCAAACAGCTATTTGGCGAACAAAAGAGCGTGCGCCAAGATAGCACTTATATCGCATGAATGATAAAAAATAAACTTTTGTGTTTAGTTTTTTTTTTTATTATTTTTATAGTATAACCTCAAATGATTTATTTTGTTTCTATTCTTCAGTTCAAAATATTTATTTTCATTGGATATTTAATCATTTCAAAATTTTAAATACATTTTACATTATGAGTGTGATATAGCAGACATTTTTTAACAGAGATGATTTAATAAATATTTATTAACAGTTAACAAACATTTATTAATAGTCAATAAATATTTATTAACTATTAATAAATAGTTGTTAATTATTAATAAATATTTATTAACTGTTAATAAATCATTTATTAAGGGAGTTAAATAAAAAGTGAGCATAAAAGCTCTACTTTGACAGTTTTTGTAACCTTATAACTTCAATAAATAATAGAATTTAATTAGATGAGATCGATTTATAGTTTTCTGATAAAAAAAATAGAGAAAATAAAATGAATCATAAAAAAATAGTTGTAATAAATTACAGAATTTTTTTTTTGCGGTGAAAATTATTAGGGTAACATAAATTAAAATAATTTACAATGTAAATTAAAAATATTTATAGGTAATATTCGTTTCAATACATACAGGAGAACTACCAGCATACCTAGAGAGAGCATATGAAGAAAACTACGTTATAATAGCAAAAGCAAGGTGTGGGACATTAGAAGAAGCTAACAAGATGTGGAAAAGTGATAAAGAAAGGACATGCTGGCTTTGTGGCAAGGGACAAGACCGATTAGAACACTGGTGGAAAGAATGTGGCGAAGTAAAGAGAACAACGCTATCAATTGAAGAAATATTGAGTAATGAAGGGCTGAAAGAGGCAGCTATCTGGTTAAAAGAAATAGAAAAAAAGAAACGTGATATACAGAGGAAGGACAAAGAAACGGGAAAGAAATCACCCTGATTAAATAACTGAATTCGACCGAATTAAAAATTTTCATTCTGTTATATTCTGTCGAATTCTGCAAAACAGAATTCAACTGAATTGAAAATTTGAATTTGAATTAAACAGAATAAAACCGATTTAAAAATTTCAAATTCGTTTTAATTCAGTTTAATTCGGATTCTGAACCAGAAATTGGAGAATTATTTTCGAATTAATCAGAATTAAACCGAATAGAATTATTTAAATTCGTTTTAATTTGGACAAATTCTGGTTTTCCTACCGAATAAGACAGAATTCATTTCTAAGTTAGGTACCGAATTAACAGAATTTATCTGAATTTAATAGAATTAAAAATTTAATTCTGTTTAATTCGATCGAATTCAGTTGTGTAATCAGGGCAGAAGAGTGATGAAAGGAATAAGCAGCAATGCATTGTCCTTCATTGTTTTGATATTTATGTGTGTGATAAATTAAAAATAGACAGTGTAGATACCAAAAATTAAAAGTTAGAATTTAGAAAAAGATCTTAAAAAGAATTTAAAAGACTGATAAAAGACTATTGATATATATTACAAAGTGAAAATGCTTATAAAAAAAATATATAGTATATTAATATATTATTAATAATAATATATAATAATTTAGAGAAAAAGTACGCATCGTATAAAGTAAAATTAATTTAAGATAATAGAATGTAAAAGAAACAAATTTATGTAAGACTATATGTACCCAGACCTATTTCTAGGCTCTAAAAGCTGAAATAAATAATTATAATAAAAAAAATAAATAATATTCGTTTCATTGAAATTTTTTTATACTTTTTCAACAACAAATATACAAAAAATATAACATGTATGATAGTAAATTAATATTTACAGAAATATATCTTAAATTAATTTACGACGATAAACAACATGCTTGATATAACATGAATTTCATTTCATCACTACTATTTTCTATGATTCTTTCAGAGTATCTAAATCAGTTATATCATGCTCTACAGAAAAATGAGAAAAACTATATAACTAAAATCATAATTATTTTTATATTAATAAGTTTAAAGGTTTCCGATATGTATGAAGACTTTAATCTTATTCGATGAATTGTACTGACTCATCAACATTGGATATAGATCACCTAGGCCCTATAAATTTAGCAACACATCCATTTCAATCAATTTTTGAAAAACTTTATGCGCCACTTTAAACTTTTTTATTTAAAACTCAACACAAAAATATTTTATTATGTTCAGTACTCAGTATCGTATCTTCATTAAGGAAGGTTATAGCGTTATTTGTTTATGAACGATCTTCACGGCGCACCGTAAAAAAAAGACACATTCACTCTAACAATAATTTATTAACTGTTAATAAATATTTGTTAACTATTAATGAATATTTATTAAATGTTAACAAATATTTATTGATATTTAATAAATGAAATTATAGCATCTAAACAAATAAATTTATTAATATTCAATAAATTCTTCTATCAGTGTATAAAAATCTGTCATTTTGGAGTAAGTAACGCGATATCAATAATATATCTATGTATTCAGTGACATTCAGTCATATTTAGTGACAGAATAATTAAAGTATTAATTTATTTACAGAAAATAAATACGGTCGTCTTTTTTCTCGCGTAATTTAAATGTAATACAAATAATATAGATAAATCTATTTATCTCAATACTTGGCAATTAAAAAGAGTTTAAAGTATGAAAAGGCACAAATTCAAGTCAAGATCTTTCTAACGGTACCAAATTTAATAACATTAACGAATTCTATCATATAGATATGCCGGGAACGAAATTTTCCTTATTCTTTTAATAATGTAGATAATTAATTGAAAATAAGAAATTAAAAAAATCAAATTGATAATTTCTAAGTTAAATAAAAATTCATAATAGAAAAAAATTAATTAATTTTATAAAATAAAAGTAATGATTAAATATAAAATGAGCGATTGAGGTGTACAGTTTTGAAGTTTCCAACATTTTTCAAAATTATAAATTATTTAATCTCAATAATTTGTTTTTCTCAACTTTTCTATGACGTCACTGTTGTGCAACACATTTTTACTTGAACTAGATAAACTCTATAATGCTCAATGTCACTCGTTATTTAAGATAACTATTTTTTAACAAATCCCGTTTTACCCATCCCAGCTTTATGTATTTCTTCACATTCGACTTTTGATCTCAAACTCGATATTTCCTGATTACTTTTCATCTTGTAAAATTAAAAATCTAGTAATGCGTAACTTGATTTTACAAAGTATTACATTTTACTAGTTTGTAAGATAAATTTTACGTCTACAAAAATTTATCAGAAAACAACATTTATTGCTAGAAATGTCAAAGATCACTATCGTCAATATCTAAAAGTCATGCAGTAATCCGCGGATCAGTCATATAAAAGCTGGCAGAACATCAGAAAAGAACAATTGGTGATAAATAATAATTGCATATATATTTTTAATTATACCTCTGTACTATTGTAATTACTGTAATATTTAAATTGAATAATTGTTGTATTTTTCCGCTTCAGGATATAAAATAAAAAAATGTCGAAAATAATTTTATTATTATCACTTTTCGTATTGATTGGTCTCCATGTTAATGCAGCTGCAGGCTGTAAAGGCAAGTGGGTAAGTAATTATCATAACACAGTGAAAGAAAAAAAAATTGTCAACGAGGAAGAACCGTCAGTAAAGCACCCCTAGCGCTTTCGCGCTTGAGGTGTGCAAAAAATTACACGCAAAGAATTTTGAGTAAAAATTGCCCATAAAGTTTGGTACTGTAAGGACATCTAGTCAGTAAATGAACTTTTATTATGTTGTTAGTAGAAATTGCACTTTATTTACATGCTATCGAATAGCATATTTTATAATGTGCATGGGGAAAATTTCGATATTTTCCACATGTCCTCAGAGTATTATATTTTTTAGGTAAATTTTACTGAAAATTTCTCTGCGTGTAAAAGTAGACATAAACAATTTTGAAAAAATTTAAACTTTAATCAATAAGTTTAAACTGATGAAATTCTGGGCTTTGACAATTTATCCCTTAAATTCAATATTTAATAAATTCCAATCGATATTAAATCGCGCACACACTGATAGAAGGATTTCTGAGCATTTGAAAAGATTTCTTAGTACAATTTAAAAAATCATTTCTTAAACATGATTTCTTTGTATTTAACAAATATTTCTTACTATTTGAGAAATGAGTTCTACTGAAAAATGAAAATTCGATAAAATATAAATTTTTTTAGTGCCATCCATCACAAGGATACAACTGTTGTGCAGGACATTCATGCAGTTCGTATGCTTGGCAAGGTACATGCCAACATGAGGATCAACGTGAAATAGATAGTATGAAGATGGCACCGGGGAAATAATCATAACATACAGTGAAGATTAATAAATGCATTGTATCATGATACAATGCATTTATTAATCTTCACTGTATGTTATGATTATTTCCCCGGTGCCATCTTCATACTATCTATTTCACGTTGATCCTCATGTTGGCATGTACCTTGCCAAGCATACGAACTGCATGAATGTCCTGCACAACAGTTGTATCCTTGTGATGGATGGCACTAAAAAAATTTATATTTTATCGAATTTTCATTTTTCAGTAGAACTCATTTCTCAAATAGTAAGAAATATTTGTTAAATACAAAGAAATCATGTTTAAGAAATGATTTTTTAAATTGTACTAAGAAATCTTTTCAAATGCTCAGAAATCCTTCTATCAGTGTGTGCGCGATTTAATATCGATTGGAATTTATTAAATATTGAATTTAAGGGATAAATTGTCAAAGCCCAGAATTTCATCAGTTTAAACTTATTGATTAAAGTTTAAATTTTTTCAAAATTGTTTATGTCTACTTTTACACGCAGAGAAATTTTCAGTAAAATTTACCTAAAAAATATAATACTCTGAGGACATGTGGAAAATATCGAAATTTTCCCCATGCACATTATAAAATATGCTATTCGATAGCATGTAAATAAAGTGCAATTTCTACTAACAACATAATAAAAGTTCATTTACTGACTAGATGTCCTTACAGTACCAAACTTTATGGGCAATTTTTACTCAAAATTCTTTGCGTGTAATTTTTTGCACACCTCAAGCGCGAAAGCGCTAGGGGTGCTTTACTGACGGTTCTTCCTCGTTGACAATTTTTTTTTCTTTCACTGTGTTATGATAATTACTTACCCACTTGCCTTTACAGCCTGCAGCTGCATTAACATGGAGACCAATCAATACGAAAAGTGATAATAATAAAATTATTTTCGACATTTTTTTATTTTATATCCTGAAGCGGAAAAATACAACAATTATTCAATTTAAATATTACAGTAATTACAATAGTACAGAGGTATAATTAAAAATATATATGCAATTATTATTTATCACCAATTGTTCTTTTCTGATGTTCTGCCAGCTTTTATATGACTGATCCGCGGATTACTGCATGACTTTTAGATATTGACGATAGTGATCTTTGACATTTCTAGCAATAAATGTTGTTTTCTGATAAATTTTTGTAGACGTAAAATTTATCTTACAAACTAGTAAAATGTAATACTTTGTAAAATCAAGTTACGCATTACTAGATTTTTAATTTTACAAGATGAAAAGTAATCAGGAAATATCGAGTTTGAGATCAAAAGTCGAATGTGAAGAAATACATAAAGCTGGGATGGGTAAAACGGGATTTGTTAAAAAATAGTTATCTTAAATAACGAGTGACATTGAGCATTATAGAGTTTATCTAGTTCAAGTAAAAATGTGTTGCACAACAGTGACGTCATAGAAAAGTTGAGAAAAACAAATTATTGAGATTAAATAATTTATAATTTTGAAAAATGTTGGAAACTTCAAAACTGTACACCTCAATCGCTCATTTTATATTTAATCATTACTTTTATTTTATAAAATTAATTAATTTTTTTCTATTATGAATTTTTATTTAACTTAGAAATTATCAATTTGATTTTTTTAATTTCTTATTTTCAATTAATTATCTACATTATTAAAAGAATAAGGAAAATTTCGTTCCCGGCATATCTATATGATAGAATTCGTTAATGTTATTAAATTTGGTACCGTTAGAAAGATCTTGACTTGAATTTGTGCCTTTTCATACTTTAAACTCTTTTTAATTGCCAAGTATTGAGATAAATAGATTTATCTATATTATTTGTATTCTCGGGAAAAAATGTTTTTATAAAATTTTGTAAAATTTTATAAAATTTTATAAAATTTTAGTACTAACATTTTATAAAATTTTATAAAATTTTATACTGAAAATGGCCTGGTAAAATTTTATCAAATTTTATAAAATTTTATGAAGTTTTATAAAATTTTATAAAATTTTATAAAACTTTGTAAAATTTCATAAAATTTTACCAGGCCATTTTCAGTATAAAGTTTTATAAAATTTTGTAAAATTTCCTCGGCCAGGGCCAGGCCCGATAGTTTAATTTTTGTTAAATCGAGGCTTGGCCGCTGACCATTGGCCCAAGTCTAGGCCGAGGCTTGGTCCAATGGTTTCATTAAATTAAGCCGAGCCTTGGGTAGTGACCATTGGCTCGAGCCTCGGCCAGGGCCAGGCCCGATAGTTAATTTTTTGTTAAATCGAGCCTTGGCTGCTGACTATTGGCCCGAGTATCGGCCGAGGCTGGGTCCGATAGTTTAATTTTTGTCAAGCCGAGCCTTGGCAGCTGACCATTGGCCAATGTCTCAGCCTGGGTTAAATTTTTATTTAATATTAAAATTATCAACTTTACATGTATCTATGTATATATGTATACAGAAAAGACCAGGGCATAACGGTCTACCGAGTATACGATTAATATCAAGAGTTGAAATTTTTTAAAAAGTAAAATTATTTGATATACAATAATTTTCATTTAATTAGTTATTGCTATGAACAAAACTTTAGTTAACATGAAATTTTTATTTTTGGCGGGCAAAATGGGGTATCCTTTAAAAAAGTTGAAAAAAAAAATTTCTGAAAGATGATCAAATTTCATTAAATTCAAATTTTTTATATGTAATATACATAAAGAAAAATTACATTTCACATCATTGGTGGATACGAAGGCAAAAAAAAATTTTTTTTTGTGGGGCAGAGAGCCCCCCTCCAAAAAATGATAATTTTTTTTTTTTATTAAATTGTTTTCAACATTAAGAATATATTTCTTTCTCTTGACAATTATTTTTGGTTTTATAATACTCAAAAAAAATTTTTTTAGGTGTAATAAATCGTTTCCCCTCGATTAGCTTAATTACTAATTGTTATTTAATAAAAAATAACAATTCGATATTTTTTATTTGTCATTATTGTGAACCCAAAAAACGTGTTTTTTGATTTTTTAGATTACAGATTATTGTGCATTTTTTCAAAAATTTTTTCAATTAAAAAATAAAAATATTATTTTCGGATATTTTTAGTGGCCGAATTTGCCCCAGCTATAGAGAATCAGCCGAAAAATGGATTAATATATTAAATTTTTTTTAATTCGACGATAAAAATATAAAAGAATCATTTATTCAGAATTTTCGGATGTTCCATTTTGCCCCAGATGTCGGGCGTAGTGCTAAAAATGCGCAAATATATCGGATTTATAGCAATTAGACGAAAAAAATTTTTTTTTTTTTTTTTTTTAATATTTTGGGGGTACTCCGTTTTGCCTACCCTACCCCCTTTCCCTAGTAGTGCTACTTGATCTTACTCTTAAATTATTCATTTATATCAAATCATAAAATTACAAATTAATAAAAATATGTCATTACTCATCAGACAATTTTGTTCATTAAATAAAACTACATTTCACCTCATGTTTACGATTGAATATTTTTAAATTAAATTGTAATTAAATAATTAACAAGCAAAAAAATCATGATTATTTGGACATCAGATTTAGCACAGTGGATAGCGTCCCGGCCTAGTAATCAGAAGGATCTCAGTTCGAACCCCAGTAGCCCCCAAATAATTTTATTCGTTATTTCCCATTAATTCAGTAATTAGTTAATTACAATTTAATGTAATATTGATAAAAGTGTGATCAAACTTCTTTTTAATTATATTTATTAATTTAAATAATAACATTTTAGATCGAGCATTGGGTGAGCCTTAGATTTTTTGCTTCCCGAGGTTTGGCCGAGGCTTGATTTTTTGTTTCCCAAGCCTTGGCCAAGGCTCAATTTTTCGTTTCCCAAGACTCGGCCGAGGCTTGATATTTTGTTCCCCAAGGCTTAGGACATGGACATCATCCAAGGCTTGGACCAATGCTCACCCAATGGTTCAGCCAAGGCTTGACCAAGGCTTGCGCCAAGGCTCGGGACTCTGGCAAGACGACTGGCCAATGCCTGGTCCGAGCCTTGGCCAATGGTCCCTTCCTACCAGGGTAATAAGTCAAGCTATTGAGCAGAACTGTAAATCTGACCTAACTTTGGGAGTTTTGTCCGCTTTTATCAAATGTAGGGTAAATTTACAGTCGACAGGAATGTAAAAATACCCTCCAAAACCTACTTTTTAAATGTGGAATAGATCCTTATCGGGTCTTCGTTGGTAGATAAGGGGAACGAAGGGGATATCAACTATAAGATTAAAATGGCTGCCATAGTCGCGAATTTTTAAATAAAGAACGTTACAAATATTTGTAAATTAATTTATAGTATCAAGATAAAACAAGTATAAACAATCACGCAGCAAAAGACAAAAAAAATTGATGTCAGAATCGATTCTAACATCAATTTGTATTTCAATGAAAATTGGTGATCGTATGTTTATAGCTGTGCCAATTAATACTGAAGAGCTTGAATAAATTAATTGTATTAGAATATAATTAACAATTAATAATAAATATTTTACTAATTTATTTTAATTTATCAAAATTTATTAAATTAAAAAAAATAAATTTGATGAGTCAATTACTTTACTTTATTTGATGAGTTAATTACTTTTTCAAAAAAGTCAACGTCCATTCATAATTTTTATCTGAACACAATTTTTTTCGGTTTATAAGAGTGTGGTCAATAGTTTATTTAGACCGTAGTAGATATTTTTTTTTTCTTTTATTCTAAGTTTGGAAAAATACTTAAACTCTTGATTAAAAATAGTTATTATTAAGAAAATATTTGACTATCGATTGGATTAAATAAATATTCATTAAAATGCAATTTCAAAACCGTCAGGATAAAATAAACATAAACAAGAAAAAATTTGGGAAATTGAAAAATTCAATGGATTTAAAAGAGTTGAAAAATTTTCTAAGTCCAGAATAATTTCGGAGTTTTATTTTGGACTTAGAAAAAATTTCATCGACTGACAAAAGTTGAAAAATTTACAAATCCAACAAAATGCTGTCTTAAATTAAATTTTAGGCAATGGAGGATAGAATCACAGTTCTAAAATCACTTCGAAAGTATGATCTTACCCTCCCAGTGCTACTTTGAGGGCATAGAGATCAAAATTACAGTCCCACTGTAAGCGGCAGGCCTGTTAACAAAAGAATTGAGGGTATCTAGGCTAAAACCACATTTCAGATTTCGACTCGGGTATATATTTTTACTGTAGAAACTGTAATTTTTTAACTGCTCTTTTTTCCGTGTACTGATTGGATAAAAGTTTACTAATTAATCTACATCTCATACACAAGAACAAAAAAAAATGTTTTCAAATAATAATTTTAGGATCTTTTCTGATTATAAAATTCAAAGTACATTTGAAACTGTAGAATTTACTACGGAGAGTAAAATCATGATTTAGAAATGTATTTTTCTTTTAATTTCTAAAATGGAACCCCGGTCATGCAATCATGAAACTGATTGTTTTTTCTGCGTGTAAATATTTTGTAAAATTTGATATAAGAAGTAATAATTGATGTTAAATAAAAATATTTTGTTTACTATGAAAAAAATATTTTAAACGTTAAACCGCAAGGTCTACTAGTTTTCGACGATATTTTTATCAAGTCTAACAATTATCCTTGTCCACGTGATAAGTTGATAAATAATCCTAGGAATATTATTGGTTAGTTTTAACTTTGTAATACATTTATGCAAAAATTATTTCAATTATACACAGAAAAAAAGGAAATCTTGAAACAAGAAATAAAATGTCTTCGAAATTTTTTTCTTGAACCAAGCAAAATTTCTTACTTTATTGAAGTAAAAAAATTATTTGGATCAAGAAATTATTTCCTTCGCGGAAGACATAATTTTCTTAGTCTAAAACATAAATTCTTTAAACCAAGAAAAAAATTTCTTGGTCCCAAAAAATTTTTTTTTGGTTCGAGAAGATTTTTTTTTCAATTCAACAAATTTTTTTTTTGCCTGAAAATTTTTACGTTTTTAAGTCAAGAAAAAATATCTTGAGCTGAAACGAAAAAGTTTTTGAACCATGAAAAATAATGTTTTAAACCAAGAACAAACTTTCTTGGCCCAAGAAAGTTTGTTCTTGGTTTAAAGCATTATTTTCTCGGGCCAAGAAAGTTTGTTTTTAACTCGAGAAACTTGTTTCTTATCTAAAGACTGTTACCTTATCGAGTCAAGAAACAATGTCTTGAGCTAAAAAAAAAAGTTTTTGTACTAAGAAAAAAAATTTTTTAAACCAAGAAGAAACTTTCTTGGGCCAAGAATTTTTTTATTTGTCGCAAACAAAAAAAAAATTTTCAGCCAAGAAATTAATTTCTTTAATTAAGCAAATAAATCTATCGAGCTAAAAAAATTTATTTTTTTTGTTTCATTTTTTTAATGAACAATTTTTTTTTTGTTTAAATATTAGAAACAATGCTGTGAAGCAAATAAATACTGTATCAGAAGCATTTATAAGGGATGGGCAAGTTTCGCAATTAGTTAATATTTAAACAAATTGAGAAAAAACAATTATCGCTTGAACGAGGAATCGAACCCAGATCGATTTGGCGTCACGCGAGAGCTTTACCAACTAAGCCATCCCAGCCTTTGCTAGGCTACGTTTACTTTGCCCACATATACTGAACCACACTGGCTTATGGTCAGTCACATTTTTAAATCCTAAACCCAGAATTAATATTACAAATGTTATCGCCAATAATTTAGAAAAATGTTAGTTTTGACATTTTACCAAAATATTGAACGGATTGTATGAATCGTTCATAAATGAATTTCGACATAAATATAAAAAAGTTAAAAAAAAAAAGAAAAAATTTAATTACAAAAAAAATTGAGAAATTATTTAATATTATATAATTACATTAATCAATTAATTTATTATAATAATATAATTTGGTTATTTAATTTTTAATTTATTTAAAATAAAAAGGTGAACTCAAAATCCATTCGCTGTGCTAGTGTGAGAAAGAGAGAGAGTGGGGAGTATTCATTCCTTCGGGTGCGAAGGAGGGAGCATCTATGAGTGAGAATCCAAGAGAAAACTTTCTTGGCTTGAGACTCTAGTAATCTTGGTTTGAGATTTTTCGTGTGATTGGTCAGAGAAAGTACACTATGCTCAAACCAAGAGTTTAAATTTCTTGAATCAACTCCCTTTATTTTTAGTTCGAGTTCGTACCGTTTATTGTTTCAAAACATCATAGTTCTTTAATTAAGTGTATAACTTTCTCGAACTAAATATTTATATTTCTTGGTTTAAGTAAGTAACATACTCAGATTAAGAAAAATTATTATTAAACTAAAAACTGCAAGTTTTTAAAACAAGTAATTCTATTATTGGACCAAGTATGAAATATGTATTGGCTTAAGAATTTTTTTCTGAATTGAAGATTTAAAATTCAAGAAATTATTTCACTTCGTTCAAGAAATTTTCGGTTTTCATTCCACTCGCTGAAAAATTTCTTGGTTGAAGAAAAATTTTCTTGAGAGAAGATTTTTTTTTTTCTGTGTATATACACACACACACACACAATTTTAAATGACTATATAAAACCGTCAAGTTGGAGACTAAAATTATCATTTTTAAAACGAAACTTTCGCAGTATATTGGTAAGTTTTAACTATATTCATATAATAATTGATAAATTTTTTTCTTTTACTTGTAATTGTGAATATTTCTTTGTCTATTTAATTATAAATTTATATTTTTCAAAATTAACAAGTACCAAAAATATTTTTATAATTTTTTTCAGTATCATCAAATAATTCAGCAATCATGAAGATTTTCCACTACTTAGTACTTTTCGTCGTAATGCTGACTATTGGTTTCAATGCAGGTAATTTATATATATAATTGTAAGTACACATTTGAAACAAAAAGTTACATATGTGCCTGATAATAACTACACTAATTTCCGCCCATACTTGTTATACTAAATTAAAATAAAAAATTTACTGACAGATTTTTTCACGTACGTTTAACTAAAAAATACAATTAAAATATAATCGTAATATTTTTTTTTATAAAATGCGCGTTTGAGATCCGAACTTGTTATTTTCCAATTTATATTCACGTACATTAATTATATTATTTTATTTTATATACATGATAGGAGTAAATGCTGGTCCATCACAAATTAAAAAACGTTCTCCTCCAGAAGATGATTGTTTCGATCCAGAGTGTAAGTACTAATTTTTTTTTCCGTCAATAAAAAAAATAGTGATTCAAAATTTAATCTTAATTTATTTACAGGCAATAAGTGAATGAAAAATCAAAGTTATTACAATTACCATGTATTGAAAAATGTATTTGTGAAAAAAATAATCTGATGCAATAAATACATGAATTGTTAAACAACCGATCAAAATTCTTTAAGCTTTCCAACACAAACGAATAACTTTAGTATCTCTACTAGATAACTTAGTCAATGAAGTTCTTAAAATAAAAATCGCCTCTAAAGCCACAACAAAAAATTTTCTAGACAAAAATACGCTCCCAGATTCTAAAAATTTACCAAACTTTTAACCAAAAAAAAGTTCACCAATTACCAATTATTTATTTGTAGTTACAACAAATTGTTTATTAAAATAAATCAATATCCTATTGATATATTTTATTTATGAGTGTGAATGTAGCAGACATTAGATAAATTTAAAATTATAAATAAAGAAAGTAAATAATTTAAAAAATAATATTTATAAAAAATGCAATTATTTATTTGAAAATTTTTTAAATGCGCATTTTTTCAAATTTTATTTCATTATATATTTATAATTTTAAATTTGGCTGATGTCTGCTACATTACGAGTGTGAATGTATAGTAGACATCAGATAAATTTAAAATTATAAAACTTTGGAAAATCCAAAAGTGCACGCCTCGAACGCTCATATTACAATAAAATTAATTATTAATGTTTTTTCTTTATTACAAAATTTTTTAATAAACATGTAGACATTTCTTATTTTTTTTTTTTTAATTTAGTTAATTGGAAAACAGTTGGCAAGTCGATTTGTCACACGATATAATAAAAAAAAAATTATCTGATGGTAAAGTGGGGCCTTATAATATCAGCAAAGTTTCATGATAATCATGCCTACTTATATTTGTGGGGGAAAAATGGCGGATTAAGCATTGGTGAGCATAATCAGTTTTCAGTTTTTAATTGATAATAAATGAACGAGAAGAACTACAGTAGTAATATTTAAAAGGCTTCTATTTTACTAAAATCTGAAGCTATTGAAAAAAAAATTGGACTGATTAATTGAGTTGTTCGAGAGATATCGTGCTCACACACGGACATCCCAATTGACGTCCAACTAGTCTCATGTTAAATAATTTTTTTCTTATTATAGTGTAGCTAAATGAAATTTTTAATTAAATCCAAATTATTCTTTAGAATTTTCTCTAGACATTGGTGTACTTTTTTTTCCACAGAGGTGATTTATGAAATTAGCAGAAATGATTAAAGGTAGGAAAATCCCGTTTTCACGACAAGTCGATTATAGAGCACAACCTCTCCCACTATCACGTCCGAGGCGTGCAAAAAATATATGCATTTGTATTGACTATCATTATCAATTTCGCAATAATTTATAAATTCAATTCTTCAATTAATAAAGAAAAATTTGTAATTAAATCTATTTTAATTATTTTTTGGAAAAAAAGATTAATTTTAATTATTAATTGAATCAAAAATTATAAATTAAATTTATTTTAATCATCGATAAAAAAAAAAAAAAAAATCTGTCTATCGGTTGACCCTGCGGGCCAGCCCCAAAACTTCCCGCTGTTTTCGAGCTCCTCGAGCTTGAAAACATTGTTGTGGATACATTTTCGAGCTCTTCGAGCTCAAAAATACTTTTGTGAGCCATTGTTTTCGAAAAAAACCGATATTAGCATTTCTTTCTCCCACGATATCTCAGGAACAAATTGATCGATTTTGATGGTTGAGGCAATCGTCGTATTTTATTAAGTTCTAGAGCTGATAAAATTTTGGAATTGTTTGGTTCAGTTGTTTCGAAGATATTCGCAAAAAACCGTTTTTTACTATTTCTATTGCCCGCGATAACTCTCGAACCAATTATCCGATTGAGATGGCTAAGGCGGCAATCGACGCGTTTTATCAAGTTCTAGAGCTGATTAGATTTTGGAGTTGATCGTATAAGTCGTTTCTGAGAAATCAATAAAAAACTAAAAAAAAAAAAATTTTTTTTTTCGTAATTCGCCAATATTATCGAGTCTACTTGATCAAATGATCTGAAATTTTCAGAAAAGTTGATGGCCAACAAGCTCTTACGATTGCGGCCTCAACCATCCAAATCGGTTCATTAGTTAAAAAGTTATAGACCGGTCACACACATACATACACACACACACACACACACACACACACACACACACACACACACATACATACATACATACATACATACATACATACATACATACAGACACTCGGACATCATTCTGAAAATAGTCAGAATAGCTTCCTAGGACCTCAAAACGTCGACATCTTATGAAATTTCGATTTTCGCGAATCGAGGTGAAAACGTCGATTTTCTTAGCGGGAAGTTAAAAATAACTTTAACTTCTAACTTCAAAATAAAAATAAATGTTCAATTATTAAAATTTTTTCATCAAAAATATTTGATTATTCCTGATTAAAAATTCCGATTAAATCTGATTCAAGCTCGATCGGATTTCGATTGTATTTTTTCGCATGATCAGGCGCGACTTTGCAAGAATCATGCTGAATTGTGCATGACTCATATATGAACATGCTAATTCTTGTCTAAGCCTTAAGGCTTATAAAATAATAAAAACTAACAGTTTCACAGTACAGATAACTTTGGCTGATACCCGAGTCAAATTAAAACAGTAGTTTGAGCCTCCAAAGCCTCAGTTCTTTCGATGTTGCACTTGCCGCTGAATGTAATATGTTATCTAAGCCCCGATGTCCTAAAAGTAGCGTATAAAGGAGTAAATCAGCTTTTTAAAATGGTATTTTAAGTGAAATTTTTGCATGAATCAGGCATAGTCATGTATGCTTATGCAAAGTCATACTCAGTCATGCAATCTCATGCAGGATGATTAATTTCCCGTTATATAGTCATGCATGATTGGGCATGATTTTACATGGTGTCATGCATGAAGTTGAATAATTCGTGCAGTGTCATGAATGATCATTCATGACTGAGCTTGGTCATGCACACGGAAAAAAAATTCTACCGAAATTTACGATGTTAACATCGTAATCTCGGACTAGACTTTCATTACTATCAATTTTTAAATGTTTTATTTCAAAATTTATTATGTGGGTTATATTTTTTATTATTTAACATCGTAATTTTAACAAAGACTTTTAGGATTAAAAATTACTGCAAAAATTACAATTTAACATCGTAAAAAAAAATAAATAAAAATTACACTTTAAAAACTATATTTATTCGTACATTTAATATTTCTATTCACTTTTTAACAAAATAAATATTACAGTGCTGCCTCTGTTATAATACGATGGAAGCTATAAAAAGTACGATGTTACATCGTACTTTTTAAATAGTAACTGGGTCCTCCGCAAGTCGTTTATATGGATCTTAAAAACATCATATAGCGTAGGACCTTCAGTGGCCGAGTGGTCCAAGGCGTCGGACACTTCGCTCTCGAAAGGACTCGGGTTCGAATCCAACTGCCGAACGATTATTGTTTTAATCTTTTATTTAAAATTTCTCTTCAAATTTTACGATGTTACATCGTAATTTATATTAAAGAGCTTAAGACTTCGTATTGTTTGTCTGAAGTATTAGTTCTTAAATGAAATTTCCAATCCTACATCATAAAAATTACGATGTGAAAAGTCTAGTCCACCAATACAATAATTAATAGGACAAATTACGATGTTAGCATTGTAAATTTAACTAGAATTTTTTTTCCGTGCATGACGTTGAACGAATCATGTGTGACCACACGGAAAAAAAATTCTAATTAAATTTACGATAATAATATCGTAATTTGTCCTATTGATTATTGTAGTGGTGGACTAGACTTTTACAATCGTAATTTTTACGATGTAGCGTTGGAAATTTCATTTAAGAAATAATACTTCAGACAAATAATACGAAGTCTTAAGCTCTTCAATATAAATTACGATGTGAATATCGTAAAATTTGAAGAGAAATTTTAAATCAAAGAATAAAATAATAATCGTTAGGACGTTGGATTCGAACCCGAGTCCTTCTGAATGCGAAGTGTCCGACGCCTTGGACCACTCGGCCACCGAAGAGCATACACTTTATATGGTTTTTAAGGTTCATATAAACGATTTGAATAAACATTCATAAGTCATGAGAGCGCCTCTTGCGGCGGACACAGTTAATATTTAAAAATTACGATACAATATCGTAATTTTTATAGCTTACTTCGTATTATAACAGAGGCAGCACTGTAATATTTATTTTACTCAAAAGTACATAGAAAGATAAATATAGGAATAAATATAGTTTTTGAATTGTAATTTTTATTTCTTTTATTTTTACGATGTTAAATTGTAATTTTTGAAGTAATTTTTAATCCTAAAAGTCTTTGTTAAAATTACGATATTAAATAGTAAAAAATATAACCCACATAGTAAATTTTGAAATAAAATATTTTAAAATTAACGCTACTAAAAGTCTAGTCCACGATTACGATATTAACATCGTAAATTTTGTTAGAATTTTCTTTCCGTGTATCCTTTCCTCGTCTTGCATGATCATGCACAATTGAACATGGATTTGCATGGGCATACATGCCTTTGCATGAATCATGAAAATTCAGGCATGATCATTTACGATTAAGCTTGGTCTTGCATGATATTGCATGGATCATGCATGACTATTCTTGCCTTGTCATGCATGGACATGCATGATTGAACATGTCATTGCATGATGGTGCAAAGTCATGCCTGGATCATGCAGATCATACCTGAATCATGTATGAATCATACACGATTCATGCATGATCAGGCCTGATGATTTTTTACCGGGTATTCATATTCTAAAAAGATGATGTGAACCTTCTTACCCTCGTGTAGGATTTGGAGGCTCAAATCACCTTTTTAATTTTGACTCCGGTAATTTTTATTAAAAGATTATTGCAAAAGACAAAAAAAATCCTAGTCTATTAAAATTTTATGAGTTCTTTTAATGTGCTTTTTAGTATCGAATGAATGAATGATAATTATTTTTTCGGTATTTAAAATATTAAAAAAATAATTTTATATAATACATGCTCAAAATAAACGCCGTTAAATGCCTAACCTCGGCCTCATAAACTTTTTCATTAAACACTTATCACTTCTGATTGGTCAAATGCAGTGTTTAAACTTTCTTAAAGCATTTGTGCATCCCTTCTACCGCGAAATTCGACGAAAATAGGCGTGATATATCCCTACTCTATAATCCAAGTTGTCAAAATGTTCAAGATCGGTTATACCGGGGTGAGCTCACCTTTACCTAAAGCTGCATCACTAGCAAAGAAAATTCCCCAGATTACACATGCGCATTAAATTGATTGGCTAACGATTGTGGATCGTCATTAACTGATGAATTTGTGTCACCTTAAATTTATAACCTAAACTCTAATTTTATCGAAAAGCGATTGAAAGTAAAAATAAATACTACATTTTAATAAAATCAAATCAAAGGAGGATATTAATTAACCTAAAATTTTAAGACTTTTTGGATTTATATTAAAAAAAAAATTGTTCAAGTTTTTATTTTAAATAATACACATGTATTAGACTTTTTATTTGGTTAGTTTTCATGTTTATTGATTAATAAAACAATAATATAAAAAGATTATTTTAATTACTATTAAATAAATAAGTACGCAATTTTATTTTTAATAATTAAATAAATAAGCACTTGAGTAATTTTTTATAAATAAATGACTTGAACCAAAAAAAAAAAACATTTATTTCTATAAAGAAAAATCATTAAAATAATCGCGACCGCATGACGCCGACGTTATGCATTTAACGACGTTTTAATTTTGAGCATTCATTATATAAAATATCGTAGACAACTAGTGACATCGAGTATAATACTCGATGGCACTAGTTATCTAAGGTACTATTTTGTGTTCGAAAAAACCTGAGAAACGCGCGATGTGCCGCTGACGCGAGTAAACTCGGACGTTGAATTTGTTCGGATTTTCAGCGCAGTGTTGCCAGTTACCACCGGCGACTCATTTCCAGCTCATTTAATTCATCTCTTTCTTTATTGTTTTTATTTAATACAAAATTTTTATTTTATTAAAAAATTTAAAAAAAAATTTAGTCGTATAAGCTTGTGTGGTTTTAATTTTTTTAAATCTTAGTCATGATACTTGGCAACACCGTAATATTAAATCCATGGCGGAGGAACGCTGCGGTGAGACGAACGGTGGCGAGACCGCGCGACGGACAGAGGGTCAAATCATCTTGAACCAACAAATTTTCATAAAAGACTCGAAAGAAAATAGTCGATGTTTTTTGTGTACAAATAAATATGTGAAATAAATATTGATGAAATGATCATGATACTGTTGTATGTATAATTAAGATCCTTGATAAACATTGCTATTATTTATATAAATTTAAAATATATCGAAAAATAAACGAGTATTACCATATATTTATTGCGTACTGTTGTATTTCAAGCCGCTTATCGATCATAATCACGACAGTTAAATGAGTTAATGATAAAAGGGAACCCTTATTAAAAGAATCGATTTAAAACGATTAGAAAAAAAAAAATTTTGAATACTTTTTAATGCTTTTGAATACTTTTAAATCACTCTTCTTATAGGAATTCAACATTGCAAATCGTTTCTTTTAGTCAGGGAAGGAAAAATTAAAAGGGAAATATAAATAAATAATCTATTGAATTAATTAATACTAAATTTTTATTTACTTACAGAAATATACATTTAAATGATTTATATTTACAATATTTAGTTCTTTTCGCTCTTTTTGCTGGTTCCAGAAACTGGTCCATTTCAAAGGGATCTTCCTTCCTCCCCTTTTTCGAATTGGACTGGACCAATCCTTCCTGACTGAGTAGTTTTGCCTGGTTCTGTTTTCGGCTTGTAGATATCTGCACAAAAAAAAAGTAATCTTGAGTTAAGAAAATATTTTGGAAGACAATTTGTTTTGGTTAAAAAAAATTTTCTACAATCAAGAATATTTACCTTTAGTCGAGAATTTTCGTTTTTCTGTGTGCTATTAAATGGACGGATTTTTTCAATAACGTCTTAAATTACAGGGTTAGTTAAGACGTTATTGCAAAAATCCGTCCAAATTTGAATCCCTTCAGAGCTCATTTATTTTCTTGGCTCATCATTTATTTTCTTAGCGGGCGTTCCTTCAGCACTTTGTTCACTACTATCCCGCTCGCGTTTCCGTTGTAACCTGGTTCCCTTGTATGGACCAGAGAATGTTTCCACTGCAGGAGCTTTCGGCCTAGCATGTGCTTTTTGACAACGCTCTTCATGCGCTAACTGACGAAGACGGTCTTCCTCCATTTTTTTTTCTAACCGATCTAATGTTGCCTTTAACCGCGCTCGCATTTCTACAGCCTCCCGAAGTTTATCGGTGGCAATGTAAATAGCCACATTTGTAACATCTTGCAGATCTTGTGTGCAAGGTGGTGGTGATGGTGGTGGTGGTGATTGAGGTCCGTGAAGAATTTTTTGAACTGGCATAGCTGCAGTGATCTTTGACTGTGTAATCTTTGGCCCTCAACAAAACGAAATTTCAAAGCGTAACAAACAACTTTTTATACATATAAGTATAAAACAGAATTGATGATCAAAAACACCTCGACGTTTTTGTAATGATAATTGTGAATTAGAACTGCACCAGAATATTAAATTCACGTACTTTATACTTGGCCACAAACGTATTCACTGATCGCTCAACTTATAATGAAGCTACACTGAGACTTGGCCAGACTGTGAGTAGAAATTTTCCCCTCCTAGCATCCTGCTTCGTGATAGTTTACCACGGGAAGGGGAAACTTCCTAGTTCTTATGCTGAAAAGGAGAGCCCGTGTTGGCAGGAAGCCTAGTACATGGTGGGGACAACTGAATCGGTCACAGCGCTAGCTGTGGGCACAATTTTGTTGAATCATGCTCTCGCCACGGGAAGGGGAAACTTCCCTTCAGTTACCATACAATAGGGACGGGCGATAAAAATCAATTTATCAAACTATCAATAGTTTTACAAACAATAGACTACTATCTAAGCGATATTTTGTGCATTCAATCGATCGATTGTTGATATTTTGTTTTTTCCAAAATATCGAAATTTGATAGCGGAAAAATAGTTAGTGAATTTTATTCGACTATGAATTTAAATACACGAAGAAACAAATCTGATATTTGTTATTTATATATATATATATATATATATATATATATATATATATATTAGGGTGATTCAAAAAACAAACAAATTTTTTTTTTTCTTCCAAACAGGTTCAAAAGTTTCGTTTAGATAAAAAAAGACGCCTGTAAAAATTAGAGCTCTTAATATTAATATTAACATTGTCCGCATTGCACTTTTCTATTTCCCATAAAAATAACATGGGAAAAATTTTTTTTACGTCTTCTGATTTTTATAAGCAGCTAACGATGCATCATAGGAATAATTGGCAGACATATTTTTGTAGGGAATTGAATGCTCTACAAAAAAAGATTCTTATCATTTTTTGCGGAATCTATTTGTTCAAAAGTTATTTGAGGTTGAAGTCGAATTCATATTAAATTTTGAGTTTTTCTTACTTTTCCGGCGAAACTATCAGACCTATTACAAAATATCATGGGACCTTTTTTGTAGACAATCTTATTCCCTAGAAGTTATACTAAATAAAGTTTTTTCTAATTCCGCATTGTTTTCTAGTTATTTTTATTTTAATGTCAAGCTCTTAAAGTCGATCAGAAGACTAGTTTTTTTATGAGCATGACATTAAAATGAAAATAACTAGAAAACAATGCGGAATTCGAAAAAACTTTATTCGGTATAACTTCAAGGGAATAAAATTATCTACAAAAAAGGTCCCATAATATTTTGTAATAGGTCTGATAGTTTCGCCGGAAAAGTAAGAAAAACTCAAAATTTAATATGAATTCGACTTCAACCTCAAATAACTTTTGAAAAAATAGATTCCGCGAAAAATGATAAGAATCTTTTTTTGTAGAGCATTCAATTCCCTACAAAAATATGTCTGCTAATTATTCCTATGACGCATCGTCAGCTACTTATAAAAATCAGAAGACGTAAAAAAAATTTTTCCCATGTTATTCTTACGGGAAACAGAAAAGTGCAATGCGGACAATGTTAATATTAATATTAAGAGCTCTAATTTTCACAGGCGTCTTTTTTTATCTAAACGAAGCTTTTGAACCTGTTTGAAAGAAAAAAAAAATTGAAAGGTCCGTTATAAAGCACAACCTCGCCGCTTCGCTTTCGAGGAGTGCAAAAAAAGTTTGGACAATCCAAAAGTGCACACCTCGAACGCTCATGTTACAATGAAATATATAAATTATTAATTTTTATTTTTAATTACAAAATTTTTTAATAGATATCTAGAAAGAAATTCGTCGTTTTTTTTTTTTAATTTAGTTAATTCTATAACAGTCGATAATGAAAAAAAATTATTTGATGGTAAAGTAGAACCTTATGATATCAGCAAAATTGTGAAAAGAACCTTCTTTGCACAATTCTGAAAACAGTGAAAAAAAAATAAAGTCATTTTGTCAAGCCGTTCACGAAATATCCGTGCCACAGACTTTTTTTGGACTTCAGACTAACTGACGTCCACGATACATATTTTTTATTGAACTTTTTTTTATTATAATACGTATCGAACAACTTAATGAAAGTATCAGTCTTAGTAATTAGCGTTTCCTCTTTAGGTTAATGTGCTTTTTATAACTCGTGAGTGTGACATAAAAATAATATATACAGTTTAATGAGGAAAAGTCAAGTGACCTTGACAGGTCCGTTATAAAGCACAACCTCGCGGCTTCGCTTTCGAGGCGTGCAAAATTTGTTTGTTTTTTGAATCAACCTAATATATATATATATATATATATATATATTAGGGTGAGCCAAAAAAACCAACCTATCGAATTTACATCTTAAAAAGGACCTATATATCGAGAAAAAAATTCTCCCATTGGGCAAAATTTTTAGCTCAATTTTAAAAGGTGTCGGTAGCCATTTGAAATTTCCCATTTAAATGACATGCAAAAAATACTTTTTTGATTAAAAATATTATAACTTTTGAACCGTGTAAGATAAAAATTTGGCTCCAGAATATTCTTGTAGGGCATTAAATTTCTTTAAAAAAAGTCCTGGGAGTCGAATTTGTAAACTTGATATTTCATATACTAACAGGTCATCAAAGTCTAGAGTAAACAAAATCATACAAATGTAAGGTTTTCTTATTAAAAATATCAAGACTACGAGAAAATTTGTCCTACAAGTAGTGCAATGAAATTACCAACAATATCCAGCTTATAACAAATAATATTTTGTTATCGATCACAATAAAAGAAAAGTATTTGGAAAATCCAAATAAAGCCTTAAATTCGTATGTTTCGGTTTACTCTAGACTTTTATGGCCTGTTAGTATACGAAATATCAAGTTTACAAATTCGACTCCCAGGACTTTCTTTTAAGAAATCTAATGCCCTACAAGAATATTCTAGAGCCGAATTTTTGTCTCACATGGTTCAAAAGTTATAATATTGTTAATCAAAAACAATTTTTTTGCATGTTATTTCCCTCGCGGACTCGGGATTACTCCGAAATCATGGTGAAATTTCGGTGAAATCATAGTGGAAAGATAGTGAACCCATAGTGAAATGACAGTGAAATCACTGTAACTTTGTGCCATTTGCTTACTGTGTGATAATTATCATCCGATGGTAATTTTATGATGATTTCACCATCGATTCATAGTAGAATCACAATAGCATAACAGTCAATTTACAGTAGTATAGCTGTAAGTTGACAGTAGTCTCACTGTGTATTTACAGTGATTTCACTATCAGTTTATGCTGGATCTGCAGTGCTTCAGTCATGCTTTCTCAGTAATAATACCGTGATCATACAGTGATTTCACAGCAGTCTTACTATAGATTCTTCGTGAAATCACAATAATATCGCTGTGAATTGACAGTAATATTACTGTGATTTCTTAATCATTTAATCCTGGATCTGCTTAGTTTTCATCGAGATTTAGGGGCAATATTGAGATCCTATATTTATTGATTCAAAGATAATAATAATAAAATTAATAATAATATTATAATAGCAACAATAATCCTAATCTTGGTTTTTCAATAAATAATTTTTCTTGTTTAAAAAAATTATTTATTATCCCTTTGTATGACTTCATGTAATTTTCCTCTGGAGAATTAAATATGCTATTTTTTACCCTCGGTAAAGAAGGAATTTTATTTTTTTTTAACGTACGATGGGACTCGAACTGCCGACCCTTCGATTGAAGAGCAGCTTAAGTCATGTACTTTACCCACTCGGCCACCACACGCATTCCGAACTAAATATTTAATCTGTTACTTGATGCTATTCAATACTATATATACTCAAGACTAAGTTATAAGAAAAATTATTTTATTAAATACTATAAAATTAAAAGAATACGATATTCATAAAAAAAAAAAATGTTTGCCTTCATTTGTAAATCATCAAGTTTTCTGAACTGAAGAATATTTTATTCTAAATTATGATAAATAATAAATATTTACTATTGAAATATTAATCTAAATGATGTTCTCTTTATTTTTTGCAGTAGTTTAAATTCAATTTATACAGTTTTAAAAAAAAAGTTATTCAATTTTTTTATTTATTTATTTTTTTTTATAATTCTGAAGAATTTTACCGTCTTAAGCTTTTATAAAATTAACTAAATTAGATAATTACAGATAAAGTTTCGCTCGGAAATTCCTAAAATAGCTAAATTTATAATAAATAAAATACATATGTGCCAAAATATTTGCTAAACTTACAAACAATTATAGGAGCATTTATGAAATAATTGATATTATTTTTTTTTTCAATTCCATTTCTATCGATTAATGACATTAAAAATTCAAATTTTGATTTTGAAATTGGATTAATGATAGATGTACCGTATCAGATCACTATCAAAGTAGAGTGAAATCATGGAGAAAACGCGAATAATTTGCTGTGAAAATATCATAGAGTCACAGTGCTAATACTACTAGGTTGTCATGGGATCACGGTAAATTCATGGTTAAACTACTATGAACTGACTGTGAAACTATTGTAAAGTCACAGAGTTAACACTATCAGATTACTATGGAATCACAGTGAATTCGTAGTGAAATCACGATAAACTGACTGTGAACCCATGATAAAGCCTCAGTGTTACCATTGTTGGGTTACCATAAATCGATAGCTGATCGACAGTAAAATTATCATGAAAGTATGGTAATTTTATTCTAAACCTACAAAAGAATCACAAGTGAAATCACTATGGAACTACCATAAAATTACTGTAAAATTACTATATAACCAGAGTGACGAAATGGCACAAAACGACTGTGAATTCACTATGAAATTACCATCAATACACAGTAAACTTACGGTAAAATTGATTTCACTGTGATTTCACTGTGATTTCACAGTAACCCCGAATCCGCGAGGGTTAAATGGAAAATTTCAGATGGCTACCGACACCTTTTAAAATTGAGCTCAAAATTTTGCCCGAAGGAAGAATTTTTTTCTCGATATAAAGGTTCTTTTTAAGACGTAAATTCAATAGGTTGGTATTTTTGGCTCACCCTTATATATATATATATATATATAAATTTCTTAACGAATGGTGTTTTTGAACTCTACTCAACTAATTATGAAAGGTTATGACAAAATTCCTTGAAAAATCGACCATAAGGACAAATACAATACCCAGATTTAAAAAAAAATCTACCTAAAAATAGTTTTAATAATGAATAAGACCAAAAAAAATATTTTTCTAATTTTAAAAATCGGAAAAAACTAGTAGGGGAGAGGGGGCAGAGTGGGCCCCTTAGAGAAAATAATTATAAAATCATTAATTTTTTTTACGCGTTTACTTCTTTTCAGACCCTTGATACTTATTTTCACTTCATTATGCTGCGTTCATTAAAATTGAAAAATTGAAAATTAGGGGCAAAGTGGGCCCTCCGAAAAACTTTGGATTCGATATTTTTTATTCTTTACACGTGTGATATTTGCAAATAAATATAAAACAATTGTATTTTAATAATATAAAAATCATTTTAATAGTTTGCTGCGATATAAATTTAAAACTTAATTTTATTATCTTTAACTCTCTTAATAAATTATAATTAATAAACAGTTCTGGTAGTCTATTTTAGCCCTCATTAATTTAAGAAATTTTGATAAGCTTGTTATCTGTCCGAATTTCTTGGCGTATAGAAAATTTTGGCACCCAGTAGCTCCCAGGGGCCCACTTTGCCCCTTCCTCCCCTACGTAATCCGAATCCCACAATCGGCCAGGGCTGAAAATTTCCAGAATTGTTAGAAGTTTAACGTAAAAAAATTTCGAAAAAATTAAAGAACACAAACAGTTTTAAAATCACGTATAAAATGTTAGATTTTAAAAATCATACAAAAAAACACTTGGCATCATTTTTTTGTATTCTTTTTTGAAAAAAGCGTTTTATAGCTTGAAATCTCTAGTTTTGGTGCATTTTGATCAAAAACGTTCAAGAGCTAGGGTTAATGTGCAAACATGAGAAATATCGCGAGACAAAAATTTTCGAATTTTTTTTTTTTTTTCCAAAGAGTCCACGGGCGGTGGAAAAATTTTTCCAGCTAAACAAATTCATAAGTTTATTGGCAAATTTATTTAGCTAATAATTCGTTTTTTTTTACCTCGTTGAACAATTTGTCGCAGGTATTTCAGCCAACAAACGAAAAAGGAGCTTTTTAGCTTCGATAATCGATTTCTTAGCTACTAACGATTGATATTGACATAATAAACTTTACTTATTAGGCCCTAATATATATTACTAGGCTTCGAGTAATCTCATATCCAGTCATCTGAGTCAACTTCAAATTCAAATCCAAGTCAAACAAACATAAAAGAGAAAATATAAACTTTACAACAAATATCAAATAAAAACTATAAGCTCTATGACAAATATTAAAATATAAAATTTACTCATTAGAATGTATTTGTCTAATGATATTACTTGAACGGAAACTTCAAATAATAGGATTGAGTAAGATATTTGTAGATGAGAGATAAATAAAAATTGTAAAATTAAAATAAGTGCGAAATAAAAGAAAGATTAGAAGAACCGAAACCAGGTAGAAACTGCTCGGTCTTTCCTAATTACTTATGGTCTAGACCTTATGTAAATCCTATTGTTAAATTTTCGGACTTCGAAATGAGTGTCTGATAAAGTATTAGTCCTTCGGCTTAAGAGGAGAGCCCGTATAAATTTTGTTGGCACCAGCTAAACTCAACGGTTTCCTACGTATTGTGAGCCAAGGATCACGAAAATCGGGTCCATTTTGTTCAAAAGAACTGCAAACAATTGTTCATAACAATTTAATTGTTTAAATCGAAATAACTCCCGAACCACTGGTTTCTTGGGGCAGTTTATTGGAAACAAAATGTTTAAAATGAAAAAATACACAAAAAAAGGCAACATAGTGTTTTTATGTATCTTCAATATTTCGCAAGATATGATGAAAAAACAAGCCAGGCGCTCGGACCTCTCCCTCTCGCACTAGCAGCTGCCTATCGCGGGCGCTCTCTCTCTGTCTGTCCGCCAAATTGCGTTAGATGCTTGATAGGCCAGAATTTTTCGAAGTTTTTTACCTTAAAAATGAAATTAAAAAAAAAAAAAAAAAATCGACAAATTGTCATTAGCACCAATCGACAGCAATTTTTCTGAAACGAATTCCTATCGTATCGTCCAGAGAAGTTTTTTTTTTATTCTAAAATTAATGGATTTTAAAATGTTTCAGAAAAAATGCGGCCGATTGGTGCTAATGACGATTTGTCGATTTTTTTTTTTTTTTAATTTACTCCTTAAGAATCGATTTTCATATAAGGAGCCCGGTATGGAAAAAATTTGAGGAGTAAAATACGTTCAACGAATGACCTTGTTACGACTGTTCGCGTTACGACTTTCACTTTTCAGGCGTGAGTGTATAGGGTATGCAGACTATATACGTATAGTATAGGGTATGGAGTATAGGGTATGGAGACTATATACAGCGTGTCCCAAAAGTAAAGGTACAAAAAAAATAGGCATATACATCTCGTAAATCTGAGTAGGAAGTTCCTTTGCCATTTTTGCATCTGAAACAGCTGTAATTAGTTATTAATTAAAAACCATTAGCCAATCAGTGATCAGGATACAGAAGAATGTCGAGGAGTGGGAAAAAAGTAAACAGCAATATCCATGACCCTTCTTTAACTGAAGGTACCTGCTGCTTGTACTCAATAGACCCATAGAAAAAAAAATTATTTGTAGGTAAGAAAATAATTTTTGTCACAAACCTTGAGAGCAAGGCCCCGATAAAATTATTTTCCACAGTTATTAATAGATTAAATGGGTAAAAATTTCTCATTGAAGAATAAGTTTCTGAAGCTTATGAATTGCAGGAATTTTATCAAAACGATTTAGACAAAAAACAATTTTTGAAAAATCATTTTTTTAACTTCCCGCTAAGAAAATCGACGATTTTCGAAAAATTGGTAAGTTATTGTTTTCACCCCGATTTGCGAAAATCGGAATTTCATCAGATGTCGACGTTTTGAGGTCTTAGGAAGCTATTCTGACTATTTTCAGAATGATGTCCAAGTGTCTGTATGTATGTGTGTGTGTGTGTGTGTGTGTGTGTGTGTGTGTGTGTGTGTGTGTGTGTGTGTGTGTGTGTGTGTGTGTGTGTGTGTGTGTGTGTGTGTGTGTGTGTGTGTGTGTGTGTGTGTGTGTGTGTGTGTGTGTGATCGCTCTATAACTTTTTAACTAATAAACCGATTTGAATGGTTAAGGTGGCAATCGAAAGAGCTTGTTGGCCATCAACTTTTCTGAAAATTTCAGATCATTTGATCAAGTAGACTCGATAATATTGGCGAATTACGATAAAAATTTTTTTTTTTTTAGTTTTTTATTGATTTCTCAGAAACGACTAATACGATCAACTTCAAAATCTAATCAGCTCTAGAACTCAATGAAACGCGTCGATTTCCACCTTAGCCATCTCAATCGGATAATTCGTTCGAGAGTTATCGCGGGAGAAAGAAATGGTAAAAAACGGTTTTTTGCCAATATCTTTGAAACAACTGAACTAAAAAATTTCAAATTGGTTTCATCAAAAGTAATAAAACATTCGCTTATTACAAGCAAAGTTTTACCTCTCAAAAATTGAAATCAAATCATTTTCATTGACAAAACGAGCTTTAAGACTCCAATTCCATCGATTAGACAATATTCAATTCTCAAAACAATTCTACGTCACTAAAAAAAATTTTACGTCCCAACCTCTAATACTTTTAGCAGTAATAGTTTTTAAATGATTGTAAAAAAATCAAATGAATATATTTTAAAACTTTTTTCCTATCTATTCTAACAATAATAACAAAAAATAATTTTTTTTTAAGATCTATAATTAATATGATATGACATATCTTATAATTAAATACATAACTTATATTTATCCCAAGTTGTCTGTAGAATCATTTGTCTGGGATCAGTTGTCATGGAACCGTTTCCGAAATATTCCTCATAATATTTTCACTCTAATTATTATTTACAAAGTTATCTTGAGTTAAGCAAGTATCTTCAAGTTCGCAGTTTGTGACTTTTTTTGGATCAAAGTTTATTGTCTCGAAAAAATTTTTTTTTAATAAAAAACAACCTCGTCTTATGGCGGATAGTTGTAATTTATTAATACACTACTCCAAATTTCTGTACAGTTTTTGGTTGCAGAATAATTAATTATCAAAGTTGAAAATATCATTGTTGCATTGGATTTTTTTTTCTGATTTTTTTATAATTACTCAAAAACTATTAGTGCTAATAGTATTAAAAGTTGAGAGGTAAAACTTTGCTTGTAATGAACAAATGTTTTATTATTTTTGATGAAACCAATTTGAAACTTTTTTTTTCATCCCAATTGTATTAAAAAAAAAAATATTTTTCAAAAATTGCTGTTCGTCTATTTCGTTTTGATATTATTATTTTTTAATTATTTGATTTTAAATTTTATCGGAGTCGTGCTCCCAAAGTTCGTGACAAAAATTATTTTCTTACCTACAAATAATTTTTTTTTCTATGGGTCTATTGAGTACAAGCAGCAGGTACCTTCAGTTAAAGAAGGGTCATGGATCTTGCTGCTTACTTTTTTCCCACTCCTTAACATTCTACTGTATCCTGATCACTGATTGGCTAATGGTTTTTAATTAATAACTAATTACAGCTGCTTCGGATGCAAAAATGGCAAAGGAACTTCCTACTCAGATTTACGAGATGTATATGCCTATTTTTTTTGTACCTCTACTTCTGGGACACCCTTTATGTATATAGTCTCCATAGTATAGGGTATCCTACGAGGCAGCGTACGAATGTATTGTATGTATACAATATACCTATATATATATAATATATAAAGGTATATAGTATATACTCTACGGCGTCTTTAAATGATAAATATATATATATAGTATATCAGTCGTTCTCTAATGATACGTACAGTGAGCATTATTATTTTGTATACTCAAGTGTTTTTTTTAATTTTAAGCTATTACTGATTTCATATTCTTGTTAGGCATTATATGATTACTTTTCAAATTTTTCATGCCATTTTATAAACTTTATAATCTTTTTATAAACAAATGGATTAATTAAATATTTTTGGAAAATTTTTGTTCACCATATTGTTAGCGTAAGGAAATAATAATTTGAAAAAAAAAAAAAAAAAAAAATTTTCTTAAAAATGCATTTGGAGCATTCCACGCCAAATCGACCACTTTTGACCCCGACGCCTCTAGATTTACCTGAAAATTTTTTTTCCTTTTCTACCCTATTAAAATCTTTTTACAGGAAATTAACAAATTTTTTTACTCAACCCAAAAAAAGTTATGGGTTTTTCAAAAATAAGGCTTTTGTTTTTCTAAATAGCTATAACTTCTTCAAAAATTGACTAATTGGGACGTTTTTTTTTTCAAAATTTTTCTCTTCAAATGTATTTTTCAGAAAAAAATACAAAAAAATTAAAAAATATTAAACTCTATAAAATTTTCGGCTTTTTTGAGAAAAACCGTAATTTTTTTAAAGTTCGCCATTTTTTATTTTATTTTTTATTTCCTCGAAAAAAAATTTAATTTACTCTGCCATTTTTCCCGCCTATTCCAGAGGGGGCGGACTTTTTCTTCTATATCCCGAGTAAAAACAGAATTCCGCCGCAACACCGCTGCACTACAGCCGTGACAATTCCGATTATTTTATAAATGCCGCACCACCGCCGCACCACCGCCGTGACAACTAAAGAATTTATCCATTCGCTGCACTACCGCCGCACCACCGCCGTGACGACTAAAGATTTATCTATTCGCTGCACCACCGCCGTGACAACCCGAGTAAAAATGAAATTATTATTTTTACGAAAAAATTATAAATTTTTATCGACCCGAGTCGAAAAATCCACCCTCATTTCAACCGCCTAAACCTCACAACTAGTGAGGTTTAGGCGGTTGAAATGAAGTTTAAATCTGAACTCATCAAATGTAATTTTAAACCTCATTACAACCTCCATGCTACATTTATTTCCCTTTCTGCAGGTAGGAGGTTGAATTGAGGTTGAAATATAGGGGAAGGTAGCCCAAAGCGGGTACCCCGCCTAAAGCGGGTAGGCGCTTGTACGCCTACGCATGAAACGCAAGGGACAAGGTATGCATATGTCGAGGTTACCCGAGTACTGCCGAGTTTCGCTCAGTCCCAAACGAGCATTAATGAAGCGGTATGGCTTAATTACACGCAATTAAAAAAAAATTAATCATTTCTTAAAAAAATTAAAGGTATATATTTTCTGATTGTTCAAAAACGAATACACTTATTATATCGTTGATAATTTTCTATTATTTTGAGCCTATTTAAGTTAAGATTGAGGGAAAAATATTAGCGTTTTGTTTTGAATTATTTGAGTTTAGCATCACTTGAAGAAAAAACGGGTTCTCGGGCAAAGCGGGTAGGGCAAAAACTGCTAAAGACTAATTAAAATAGTCTAAAATTATTTTTTACCGATACCTGGTGCGTACTGTACAGTAATACACCAAAATCTGCAAAAGACTGAATAATTAGTCGAATATTATTATTTATATAATTAACAAAAAAATTTAATTACAAGTTACCGATTAAATAGTCATTTATATTGAAGTATTGCTATATTTAATAAGTTAGTCGTTTAAGTTGTTAAAGACTGATTAAATTAAACTAAAATTATTATTTAAATATCTAAAATAAGCATACTTTCCTTAATTGTAGTGCCAACCCGCTTTGCCCGCACGGATTACCCGCTTTAGCCCCCCCCCCCCCCTAGGGCCAAGCGGTTTTTGGGAGTGTTTTTTAATTTTAATGATAAATCATAAATTAATACAACTTTATACAATATTGCTTATAGATTTTAAAGTTCAATAAGTTCTCTACCAAAAAAAAAAAAAATCATTATTGTTATCATACAAATACTAGATTTTCTCGGCTCTTAACGTTAACATACCCGCTTTAGGCCACCTTCCCCTAATCTTAATTCAACATCTTCAACCTCTAGGTCGAGATGGCTTTGAGGTTGAAATGAGGTTATTTCAACCTCATTTCGACTTTATAAACCTCTATCACAAATATCAAATGACCTTTAGCTTGCTCTTCATAATAGGTATGATTAATTAATTTATTGATAATGATTAACTTGGCTGTTTTTACAGATGAATAAAAAATGTCAGTTCACATTTTAACGAAAATTAATTAAACTAATATATTTGTAAGAAAATAAACCGATATTTATTATTTATCTGTGAAAAACAGTAAAGTTTATCACCATCAATAAAGTAATTAATCGTACCTATTATGAAGAGCAAGCTAAAGGTCATTTGATATTTGTGATAGATATTTAAAAATCCAATCTTACCATATTATCGAGTTATGGGATATAAAAATTATAGGAAATAATTGAATAATTAAAAATGACATTCCCGAAAAAATCTTCACTTGTTTATTTTTATTAATTCAATATCATCTGATGCTAAAACATAAAAATTAGTACAGTAACAAATTACATCAAATAGTTGAAAAAAATCCTGTATACACACATAAATAATAATAATTATAATTCCTTAAGTACGATCAATTGTTATTGGTATTATTGTTATTATTATTATTATTATTATTATTATTATTATTATTATTATTATTATTATTATTATTATTATTATTATTATTATTATTATTATTGTTATTATTATTATTATTATTATTATAATTATTATAATTATTGGTATTACTTTCAATATTACTAGTTTCATTATTATCCAAATTAGTTGATCGGCTCAATGATCCAATGATTAAAGGTGATTCTGCAATCACTCGAGCAACTGTCTAAGCTGAATTTTTCAACGATGTTTATTTTCTTTTTTTTTTTTGTAGCATTAGTCTTCTGGTATTTAATAATATCACTCATAAAATTTTTTGATCCAAAATCTCTAGTGTTTCCATTGGTGTCAATCAACATTCAAAAGCTCAAGATTTTTTTGATCACCTGAAGAATTAATAATACCATTAATAATCATGAGCGTGAAAGTAGATGATTATTGAATTAGCAGACAACTACTTTGTAACCGTGCAGCAGCGATTTTAAGACGTGAGAGTGAGGCTCTCTCGCTTCTATTTGTTCTCTCTCTCTCTCTCTCTCGTATAATTTTCTCGTTTGCGAGTTTGGCTGAGTCTCGGCGCTAGTCTTAGCGCAGCAGGTGAGCGATTTTCAGTCACTGCGCATAATTTGGAGGGGTCAACACGAGGTGTTGACCCAAGACAATTAATCTGAAGACGACACTCAAGTTCAAGTGGTTGAACCGATCGGTCTTATTCACTTTACACTCTATAAAATTTGTCTTTTCCGTGTATCAATTTATATAAAGAATAGTTAAGTTTAAGCACACTTGAGTTCTAGTGTGCGAGCCGATCGGTCACTCTCTTCCACTTTATTATATTGCCTAAGTCTATATTAAATTAAACCTAGTGATTTGAGTTGTTTATTGTGTGGTTGATTAAAACCAAAAGTGCAACAGTTGGTCCTGTGCAATCCCATCTCCAAGAGTTAGCTACGTCGTCGAAGCAGACTTCACCAACTACAAGGACGTACCACTGGATACCGGAGGGATGAACCGACGACCAGTACCAGCTGTAAGTTTTCAATACTTTTGGTCGCCACCCATATAAAATTTATAATATTATATTTAGACGATTTATTCTCTCTCTTCAACGCGGAAATTTCCCGCCAATCTTTGCCCATTATTCTCACTCGTTATCAATTAATTCCCGCGCGTTTCGAGTCCGCGAATTCTTTTGAATTACTTGTATATATATATATAAAATTAAATTAGTTTTAAGGAAAAGGGGAAAACTGTATATAATGAGGGATCTTGGTTAAATAAATTTCATAAATTAAATTTATCCGAGTAGTAATTATTGACTATCACCAGAGTCCTTTATCTTTAAGTTTATTTTCAGCCGCGTGTCCGGTCAGGACGAGTACCCGCTTCCTGAGAGTTTTCCCGTCTTTGGAACCAGAACTTTAGAATAAATTAAGGAGAATTAATGATAGAAAATTTAAGTAAAATCAGCAATTTCGGGAAACACTAATTAACTGTGGTCCGTGGCTACTAGACACGGAGTAGCCAGGGCCCACCGTTATATTTGGCGCCCAACTCGTGTTCCTCGTCCTGAAAATTTTTTAGACCTGGTGATAGTAGATAATTTATAATTATACCAATTTATAATTATAAAAATCACAAATAAATTTTAAATTTTTCTTGTACCACCCTATTACCGTTGAAGAGAGAAATTTTATACAACCAAAAATTGTGTTTTATTACATTGGTTGCCCCAAAAATTTAATTATGTTATAAACTTAAATTTTAATAATAAAATAATAACTGGGAGAAATAAAATTTTAAGTATAAAGCGCGCGAAAAAAAAAAAAAAAAAAAAAAAAAAAAATCGATAAATTCCTGTAGCGCCGGTTAGACAAAGCGATACTCACCGGCTTACGCATCGGTCGCACGCGTCATCAGTAAACAATAACAAACACCGGTAGAGAAAATAAAATAAAATAAAATAAAATAAAATGAAATAAAATAAAATAAAGTAAAATAAAATAAAATAAAGTAAATTCTTTAGTAAAATAACAAAGAAAATAAAATTTCTTTGGTGACAGTGTCATCCAAAATAAAATCAGAAGAATAAATAAAAATTTTGTTGAAAATAATTTTCAAAATAAAATTTTAAATAAATAAAGTAGTACTTATCTGGTTTATTCTGGTTTAGAGTAAACCATTCTTTCGAATAACCGGTAATTTGAATTTATTTGACATATGAGTCACCATAAATAAATTATTCTAGTATAATAAATTAAAATTAGTAATTACCGGTCGAGAACAGTCGTTAAGATATTTGTTTGAGGAAGTTTATTCCAAAAGAATAATTAGATTTAGTATAAAATAAATAATTAAAATAAAGACAATACTGTCGTCCTAGTATTGACAATAATTATCCAAGTAATCGGATAAACGTTCTCCGGAAGTTAATTACGGTAAAATAATAAATTTTCTTGAGAACAAATAAAACTAAAGCTGTCATTTGGGGATTAAATATTAGTCATCGGTTTAGATAAAATAAAATTTTAATCCGGAAATAAAAATTATCCGTGTATATATTGATAATTGTGCTTCGTCATTATTTGTTTAAATTTAAGTCTATTTGGGCTCGTAAGCTGATAATAGCCATCGAGTAAAAATAAATAATTGAGAATTAAGTTGTTTGAAAATGAGTAATACGCGACCATTGACGCGCCAAAATTCTAAACAACAGAATAGGCAGGATAGCGGGGAGGTAATATTTGACGGGGTTGGTTCATCGAACCAGAGTAATCAATCCAGGGTAGTACATTCACCACCTTCGAGTACTACCGTTTCGTCCGCGAACTCGACAATGTCGGTTCCCCCTCCCACGGTACCCAGTATACCAAGCTTGGTTGTCACTGCAGGCACGCCGCTGCAAAACAGACCACCAGTCAGGCGTAGTTTAGGAAATAATTTAGCGACGGTACCAAGTACCACGTCAATGGTCACCACGTTGACCACAACTATCGTTACAACCACACCGAGTACAGTAACAACTACACCGGTTACAACAATACATACACCGATAACAACTACTACTGTATCGGGGTTAGTCAGAACGAATAATTCACCGGCAATAAATTCGAATGCGCAAATAAACCAAAGAATAAATAATAATAATTCACAAGCGTCTGTGGACGGGGTATTTGTTGAAAACCCCCCACCGGTACATTTACCACCGATTCAGCCTAATGCGGGATTCGTTTCTTATCCTGGCACCGCTTCAGTTTCCGCACAAGCTGAACAAGGGGTTTCTCAAACAGCGATAACTCAACTTATGAGTTGCATCCAAAATTTGACCCTTGCTTTAAACTCGCAGCGGGAAAATACTTTACAAGTGCCTGTACAACTTAACACACAAACTGTTCGCACCGTAACTCACAGTTTTGGCGACGGGGAGTGTGGTACAGGACACTTGACACAAGATACTAGGGCTATGACGTCTTCAGCCCTCCCGGCGTACGAACAACCTGGTACCAGTGGAACCATGAATGTCCACAGTAACTTAGCAGGAATAAATAATAATATAAATAATAATTCAAATATTGATTCGAATGCAAATCCAAATAATTACCCACCACAAAACAACAATTTAAACAATAATATTAATGTAGATAATAATTTTAACAACAATAATCACCCGATCGGGCCACAAATTAATAATGTAAACGATAATAATTATTGCGAACTAAGAAATAATAATAATTATCGCCCGATGAATAATTACGGGAATAACGGTAATGATAATTATGATATATTGGGGGAAAACTTAGGAACCGGTGGCTACCATGACAGATATTTAAATAATAATGGCAGTGAGAGATACCAAGGGTTTTTCGAGCAACCCAGAGCGAATAATTTAGCGTTACCAGATGTCGCGGCGGTCTCGTTACGTAAATGGCGGGATATAAGAGAAATCGTGAGATCTTGGCCTGTACGATACCCGCAAGGCGATTTATCCGCCAATAGTTTTCTGGCTTCATTTGAAGCCATGGCGTTTCGCGAGGGTTGGTTAATTACGGATTTAATAAAAATCCTCGGCTATATTTTTGTCGGTAAAGTTAATAAATGGTACGATACTTACAGTAGGCATTGGATAGATTATGACCATTTTAAGCGGGAATTTTTACGAGCATTTGGCTCACATAAAACAGATACGCAACTCTTAATGGAAATTGGTCAGTTAAGACCAGAAGCCGGTGAATCTTCAACCGACTTTGTTTTCCGAGTACAACAGAAATACGGTGAAATGCGCAACCCTCCTCCCGAATCTGAACAGGTGACGTGTATACGTAACCATCTACCTAGAAACTTATCAACGTTGGTATTTTCTAGGCTAGTAAATAATTATGATGACCTGTTATCGGTATTACATGAAGCTGCCGTATTATTAGAGGAGAACAAACGCACGTTAGAGTCATCCGAGAAGTCGAGTTCCAAAACGAAAGAAAAATCGCGTTTCTCAGCAGTACATACGTCACCGCGTAACTCTATTTTGGTTGATATGATGAACGGGAAACAACCACTGATTATTGAAGAAATTCGTGAGGGTGAGGACGGTCAATTTATTGTTTGCGCGTCGGCAGCAACGGTACAACCTCCTCAACAAAGTTTTTCATCCTATCGTCCTCAAAATAATAGAGCGCGAAATTCAAATAACGCGAGTAACAACGGTAGTTTTAACGTCGCACCGCGCTCGTATAGTGAAGTTACTGCTGGTCGGAATTTAGACCAAGATTTCTGTCACAATTGTGGACAAAATGGTCACACATTTGACCAGTGTAACAACATTAGAGTTGATGTCTGTAATTTTTGTTTTAGAGCAGGGCATATTAAACAAAACTGCTTTCAAGCAAACGGTGGTTCACCCAACAAAGGGTTTAACCAAAATTTTAATTCCCGTCGGTCGAATGGTCCTGCCCAAGTAAACTATAATAATAGAAATAATTATAATAATAATAATAGAAATAATTATAATAATAATAATAGAAATAATTATAATAATTCAAATGTAAATAGAAATAATTATAATAATAATTCGTATGTAAATAGAAATAATTTTAATCAAAATCGTGGGCAATCTGATTTTAATAACGCGAACAGATCAAACCCGAATTTTATCCCGGGTAATTTTAGAGTAAATGAAAACTGTAATGATATCGGTAATCAGTTTCATGAGAATAATCGGGCAATTTCTCATTCTCAAGGCGATAATAATTTAAATAATAATCGTAATAATAACCCCTCTAATTGCGTCGAAGTTCAGTCGACCAGTGCTGGCGATGCCAGTTACCCTCAGTCGTCAAAAAACTAATCTCGCCCTCCTATTCCCCGAGGAGAAAGGGCGCGAAATCCAGAAGATCTAGGAAACAAATAATATGGGGAAATCGGAGTCCTAGTAGCCATAATTCACACGCGAACTGGTTAAATAAACCAAATAAATTTAAGAATACTGTAGATAACAAAAATAAATTAAATACGGAATCAGACGGCGGCTTTGCGCGTACTGTCGATTCGAATGCTCAATTTAATTCAGAAAATTTTATAAATTTTAATCAGGAGTCAGACGGCGGCTTGGTGCGTACTGTCGACCCGATTGAATATCTTAATTTTGAAAATGTAATAAACTTAAATCCGGAGTCAGACGGCGGCTTGGTGCGTACTGTCGACCCGATTGAAGAAAATGAATTACCAGATTTATTAAATTTAAATTTAGAACCAGACGGCGGCTCGGTGCGTACTGTCGGTTCGTTTGAGGAAATTATTAAGGAAAATTTAATTGAGAAAAATTTAATTGTAAGACCTGACAGCATAGAGAGTACTGTCGGTCAAGTTGTTCTAACCAGTGGTGAACAAATTGGTGATATAATTTTAGAAAATCAAAATTTAAATTTCATTGGCTCCGATATATTTAATAGTAATAATTTTGAGACTGAGGTCGATCTAATTGACCTACGCGACCCAGTTACGGTCGAAAATAATTCTAATTTAGAGGTAGAAGATTTAATTAGCTTCGAGAATGAGGATGAAGATGATAGAATTGAGAACGAGTGTGCCAAAGAAGACACTTTCTCGGAATTTTGTAAAATATACGATAATGTAAACGGTTTATCGGTCTTTAATAATTTGTCTGTTTTAAATAAAGATTGCCCTATTTTAAATAATTTATTTGTTTTAAATACTGACGAAATTAACCGATGGAAAGGCTTGAGGGAAGAAGCACAGCCCACGGTTAATTTACCAGATTCTAATAATTTAATCGAAGATATTTATGAAAATTTTAATCGGGATAATTCTTATGAAGTTCCTCTAAATCTTTTGGAAAATTTTGAAGTTAGTGATTTCATTGAGTCAATTGGTTCTGATGAATCTGAGGAACCAGGTTCCGTTAATGTTCCTGGGGTGCCATATTTATGTGGATTGGAGCCACTCGAAAATGATGAGGAGACCGAAGAGACGTGGGAGGAAGAATTGGATCCAGGTTTTGAACCTGAAGATCCCGCGTTAACTGACTCTCCACCGTCTTGTCCTTCATCCCCACGTGCGTCGTATTTACCAGAAATATTTAAAGATAAAATATTACCCTCACGTATCGCAAATCGTATTGCATCTCGGACCAAATTTTATTCCGGTACTGGTCCAGCACCACCTATAATTACAGCACGAATACCTGTGTCCATTTGGATATTCGGGGTGCAAGTAAACGGTATAATTGATACGGGAAGTGAAAGGTCCTATATCAATCGGCGAGTTTATGACCAAATACGTGAGCTAAGCTCTGGTCAATTACAATCAGACGATACGAACCGTCGGGGAGTTCTTCTCGCGAATCACACCGAATGTAAAACTATCGGCGGGGCTCCATTCATTATTCAAATCAGTACGATAGCCGGAGAGCAGTATCTGAGTATCCTCGAGGACCTGAGCTATTCAGTAGTCCTGGGTATGGACTTTGCTCTTCAATTTGGCTTATTGATCGATTGTGCTAATAAAACTTGGAAATTTAAAGGCACTGATGAAAGTCATCCTTTTCAATTAATAAATTGTAATGATAATAAAACCCGTTGTCAATCACTAACTTCCAATGAACAAAAAGATTTCGATGAATTTTTAAAATCGGAAATGTCAAAATTCGCGGAGTTACCGAACCAAGGTCTAACTGACCTCGTGCAGCATACGATTACTTTACAGCCGGGAATAAAACCCATACAAATCCGTCCATATCGGCGTAGTCCTGTTATATCGGCGGAATTAAATAAACAAATAGACGAGCTGCTCGAGAAGGGTTATATAAGGCCCAGTAACAGTTTCTGGTCGTGTTCTCCGGTCATGGTGACCAAAGCCTCCGGCGATTGGCGTTTCTGCGTCGATTATCGACCAATCAACAAATATACTATTTTACCTGCTCACCCTCTTCCAAATATGCTACGTATTTTAAGTGCTTTACATGATGCAAAATATATAACTACGATGGACCTCAAGGAGGCGTTCCATCAAGTTTTAATGGCACCGGAGTCCATTCCTTACACTGCCTTCTCCGTAGAGGGTAGGGGGCAATTTGAATGGGTTCGTATGCCTTATGGGCTCGCGGGTGCACCATCAACTTTTCAAAAAGCGATGGATAAGCTCCGTGAACGTTTTGTAGCTAGAGTACATGAAAGAAATCTACCGAGGTCTTGGATAGACAAAGTTTTCGCGTACCTGGACGATTGGGTAATAATAAGCGAGACCTATAGCGAACATAAAGCTATTTTAACTCTAGTTTTTGAAATATTTCGCGAGGCTGGATTATTAATAAATCCAAGTAAATGTAAATTCGCGAGGTCGGAGGTGAAATTTCTTGGTTTTATAGTAGATAGGGAGGGTCTACGACCTGACCCTGAGAAAATAGCACCTATCGCGAATTTCCCGCGTCCGACGACTAGAAAACAGGTACGCAGTTTTTGTGGATTAGTTAACTGGTACCACAGGCATTTACAAAACGTCGCGAAGGTCCAAGGACCTCTAAATAAATTATGTAGCGTGAATACTGAGTGGAAGTGGGGAGATGAGGAAGAAAAGGCTTTCCAAGATCTTAAACAAGCTCTTGTTAACGCGAAACCGTTGGCTGTACCTCAGCCAAATCTTCCGTACTATTTATACACCGATGCGAGTGATACGGGTCTAGGCGCGTTCTTGGTTCAAAAAGAACCAGATACCGGGAAAGAGTTTCTTATTATATGTTTAAGTAGACCGTTGCGAGGCGCCGAAACACGCTATACTACAACCGAGAAAGAGTGTTTGGCGGTTGTATGGGCCGTAAGAAAATTAAGATGTTATTTGGAAGGATTTCCATTTGTCGTAGTTACTGACCACGCTTCGTTAAAATGGCTCCATACACTAAAAAACCCGAACGGTAGGCTTGCCCGTTGGGCAATGGAACTTTTGGCCCACCAGATCACGATTGAACACCGTCGTGGGACCGAGAACGAAGGCCCGGATGCCTTATCGCGCTTATACGAGGACCAGGAGCCCGTGGAGTGGTCCGAAGTCCTCGATGAAATTAAAAATAAAGGTGTAGATTTTGTACATATTCAAGTTCGCTCGTGGTACGACGTAAAGAAAGCAAATGTTAGAAAATACCCGAAAAATTTTGTTGATTGGCGAATAAATAATGAGGATAAACTAGAATATTATAAACCCGATTATCTAAAAGAATGTATAGATGATCAAGACGCGTGGAAATTGGTTTTAACTGAAAACGAGATTCCCGATATTTTAAAAGCAAATCATGATGTGCCAGATGCGGGACATTTGGGTCGCGATAAAATGTACCATCGGATACGTACACGTTATTATTGGCCTGGTATGTATCGCGATGTAGGCGAGTATGTAGATAATTGTGAGACGTGTAAAAAGGTCAAATATAAACAGACCTCGTCTCAAGCGCCGATGCGCACGCGACAACCAATTGAGCCCTGGGCCATTGTTGCAGCTGATGTGACTGGCCCATTTCCGCGATCTAAAACCGGCTATCAATATGTGTTAATAGTACAAGACCTATACACGCGATTTATTGAGGTCTTTAGACTTCGTAAGCAGACTGGATTAAATGTCAAGAAAAGTTTTCGTCGCGTTTTTTCACGTTGGGGATACCCTCTATTTTTAATCACCGATAATGGGAAAGAATTTATTAATCATGAAATTAAAGATTATTTAAAAGAAACGGGAATAAAATCTGTGCCAACAGCGATCGCGCATCCGCAAAGTAACCCGGTTGAAAGAATTAACCGTACTCTGAAACCAATGATACGGGCATTTATTTCGAAAGATCAGACGTCGTGGGATGAGCACTTAGGTGAGTTCCAGCTCGCCTACAATAGTAGTTACCATGCTTCATTACATATGTCGCCATATTATTTGGTTCATGGTAAAGAACCACGGCTGTCGGGTAAAATAACCGAACTAGAAATAGATGACTTAGATTCAGATGATAATTCGTGGCGCGATCGAGTAAATCGTCTTGATCAGTTACGACACAAAATTGAAGCTATAATGAAAGTAGAAAGTGAGAAACAAGCCGTATATCATGATAAGGGACTTAAAGAGCCGCCTAAATTACAAGTGGGTGATTCGGTATATTACCCAAACAGAAAATTAAGTAAGAAAATTGATAAATATTCGTCTAGTTTGGCTAACAAATTCTTGGGACCAGCCATTGTCAATAAAATCATCAGCCCTTTAGTTGTTGAGTTAAAATCAGATACTGGGAAAATTTTGGGCAATCATTATGTACCCGATTTAAAATTGCCCAGACGCAGTCAGAGGCTGATGAAGACCGTTTAATTTGTTGCCAAGAGAAGAGAGTGATCACCGAATCAATGGAAAATTGACTTAATCTTTTTCAGCTTCCGAGCCCCAATCTCAAGTCTGGCGACGGGGAGTGTAACCGTGCAGCAGCGATTTTAAGACGTGAGAGTGAGGCTCTCTCGCTTCTATTTGTTCTCTCTCTCTCTCTCTCTCGTATAATTTTCTCGTTTGCGAGTTTGGCTGAGTCTCGGCGCTAGTCTTAGCGCAGCAGGTGAGCGATTTTCAGTCACTGCGCATAATTTGGAGGGGTCAACACGAGGTGTTGACCCAAGACAATTAATCTGAAGACGACACTCAAGTTCAAGTGGTTGAACCGATCGGTCTTATTCACTTTACACTCTATAAAATTTGTCTTTTCCGTGTATCAATTTATATAAAGAATAGTTAAGTTTAAGCACACTTGAGTTCTAGTGTGCGAGCCGATCGGTCACTCTCTTCCACTTTATTATATTGCCTAAGTCTATATTAAATTAAACCTAGTGATTTGAGTTGTTTATTGTGTGGTTGATTAAAACCAAAAGTGCAACAGTTGGTCCTGTGCAATCCCATCTCCAAGAGTTAGCTACGTCGTCGAAGCAGACTTCACCAACTACAAGGACGTACCACTGGATACCGGAGGGATGAACCGACGACCAGTACCAGCTGTAAGTTTTCAATACTTTTGGTCGCCACCCATATAAAATTTATAATATTATATTTAGACGATTTATTCTCTCTCTTCAACGCGGAAATTTCCCGCCAATCTTTGCCCATTATTCTCACTCGTTATCAATTAATTCCCGCGCGTTTCGAGTCCGCGAATTCTTTTGAATTACTTGTATATATATATATAAAATTAAATTAGTTTTAAGGAAAAGGGGAAAACTGTATATAATGAGGGATCTTGGTTAAATAAATTTCATAAATTAAATTTATCCGAGTAGTAATTATTGACTATCACCAGAGTCCTTTATCTTTAAGTTTATTTTCAGCCGCGTGTCCGGTCAGGACGAGTACCCGCTTCCTGAGAGTTTTCCCGTCTTTGGAACCAGAACTTTAGAATAAATTAAGGAGAATTAATGATAGAAAATTTAAGTAAAATCAGCAATTTCGGGAAACACTAATTAACTGTGGTCCGTGGCTACTAGACACGGAGTAGCCAGGGCCCACCGTTATAACTTTTTGAAACTTTTTGGATATTTTTTAATCAAATAGTTTAGAAAAAAATCTAAAAAATTTAATAAGAAAAGTTTTTGAAATTTTACATGTGCAAAATAAAAAAAAAATTTTTATATTATTATTCTCATAACATGTAAATTCCCTGATTAAACAAAACGACTCACTCAATATTGAATGTATATCTATATTAGGGTGTGTCATTTTAAGGCTATATTTTTTTTTTACTGTTATACCAGAAAATCTGGTAGTATATAGAAAATAAAAAATTATGCCGCTGGGCTAAAGGGTTTAAGTCCAATAGCGGCTGAGCTCATCAAAAAATTCGATTTCCCATTTAAATAACACGGGAAATTTTTTTTTTTAACTTTGAGTATTTTTAACTCGTGAATAAATCAATAGATCGAATTGACTAATACATACTTTTGTAGGAAATTGAACGCTCTACAAAAAAGGTTTCTTATCATTTTTCGATCAATCGATCTGTTCTAAAGTTATTAGAGCTCGAAGTCAAATTATAGTAAATTTCTAGATCTTTTTACTTTTCCGGCAAAACTATCAGACTTATCGTAAAATGTTGTAGGTTCTTTTTTTTTGACAATCTTATTCTCTACAAATTATTATCAGTAAAATTTTTTCAAATTCCGCATTGTTTTCTAGTTATTTTTATTTTAATTTCAAGCTCTTAAAAAAGTAGTGTTCTGATCGATTTCAAGAGCTCGGCATTGAAATGAAAATAATTAGAAAACAATGCGGAATTTGAAAAAATTTTACTGATAATAATTTGTAGAGAATAAGATTGTCAACAAAAAAGAACCTACAACATTTTACGATAAGTCTGATAGTTTTGCCGGAAAAGTATAAAGATCTCGAAATTTACTATAACTTGACTTCGAGCTCTAATAACTTTAGAACAGATCGATTGATCGAAAAATGATAAGAAACCTTTTTTGTAGAGCGTTCAATTTCCTACAAAAGTATGTATTAGTCAATTCGATCTATTAATTTGTTCACGAGTGAAAAATACTCAAAGTTAAAAAAAAAAATTTCCCGTGTTATTTAAATGGGAAATCGAATTTTTTGATGAGCTAAGCCGCTATTGGACTTAAACCGATCAGCCCAGCGGCATAATTTTTTAATTTTTATATACTACCAGATTTTCGGGTATAGCAGTAAAAAAAAAATATAGCCTTAAAATGACACACCCTAATCTATATAGTAGTAGAATTGAATCGTTTTGAATTGTATTTAATCGTTTCCAATCATTTTGAATCGTTCGCTTCAATCAGGATTGTTTTTTATACATTATGGAAATAAAATTATTTGTATAAACATTTTTTGCAATAAAATTAAAATATCTCATATTTAGCGCCTACCACATTAATAAAATATTGTTAGTTATAGCAAAAATATTTATTCATCACAATAATCAAAGCAAATGTATCATCTTCATCGATGTTTAAAATATACCTCAAATAAAAATAATAGAATTAACTTTGCAAAAAATCATTTCCCAGTAAACACATTGACGTAAATTTGACGTCAGAGTGACGTTACGCTATGTCATCATTTACGTAAGGTATAAGTCACGAATGAGTCAGGTGTGACTCATTATTTCCCACTTTTTTACGTAAGATTATGATGTAAAACTAATGACGTATGCATGATGTAAATGTGATGTCTGTGTGACTTTCTATGACGTCAATATGACATATGGGTGATGTCAAAATTATCAATTCGGAAAAAATATTTTGAAAAATAAAAAAATAAAATGAAATACCGAATTTTTGATTTGACTATTACCGCACGAACGCATTGTGAATTCTGAAACAAGATTAGATAACGTTAAATGATGAAAAAATCCTGGGCGTCTGCTGGGTTCGAACACGGCTCCTCTTGGCTGGTAGTCCTGAACGTTGCTCACTGGTCCACATCACGAGAGTTCAAATCTCGTGCTTAATTGATGTATTTAGAGTGAAATGCCGGAAAAGACATAGTTAATAAGTTTTCGTGATGGATTTTTACAAAATTCAAAAAACTCCATGAACTTATATGAAATTTTATAGAAGCAATATTTGTCGACCTCGATGATAATTGTATAAAATTTCATTAAGTTTCATCAAATTTTGTAATTTTTTGTTGTAATGTGAAATTTAAAAAATCTTAAATAAAATTTTGCGAAACATTAAATAATTTCACAAAATCGTATGAAATTCAATCGATTGAAAAATTGTGATACTAAACTTTAAAATCATAATAGCAAAAGAGTTCAAACTGTCGTTACATTTTCTTTGTCATCCTAAATGATATTTTCGATACATCATTTAAAAAAATAAAGTTAATTTTTTTATGCTCACGCTATTGTTTTAATCTAAAACGTCTGAATGATCTATTATCGAGTTTATCGATTACTTTGACCCCAAAAATGTTCGACGTTTAGTTGTTATTTTTACACATTTATACATGTTTGAAAATTCATTCTATGATTGTTTTATTTCAATAAATAGATGATAAAAAACTATGACTCGGACATTACATCAGCATTGCGTAAAATACTGACTTGTCACTGATGTAAAGATATGATTTAAGAGTGGCATCCACATTACGTATAACCGTGACTTTGCTACTGACATAAATGTATGATTTTAAAATTACGTCATTATGATATACGGATAATGACTTTATTACTACATAACAATGTGATGTAGATTCTATGTCAAACGTACGTAATACATAAGACATAACTGTGACATAGTACAAGAGTCATGCTTACATCAAGATGATGTCACAAGCTTTACATCATATTAAAGTCATGTAGAACGTCAGATTGACATCAAATTTACATCAGATGTCGTGACATTGCTATGACCTACGTATGACGTCAAAATAAGGTCATGTGTTCACTGGGTTGCTATATGGATATATATAAAATATTAACGGTGAATTTTAAATGCTTTTTTCAAATTAAAAACATATACTCTGATTAGCTATTAGTAACTTCAAATCAAAAGATCGAGAATATTCGAGAATACAATACTTGATTCTAACCTCAAAAATTTAATTTTATTGCAAACATAATTTTTATTTTTTATATATTTGATAATACTAATTTCTTAGAGAGTATATTGTGAAATTAATAAATTTCTTACAGTTTAAGGTTAAAACTCGGATTCTCCTTTTAATACTGATATTTTTTTCTTTTTTTTCTCATTTTTAATTTGTAAGCAGCGTCCCCCTGATTGAAAAAAGTGATTTGAAACGATTCGAAATAAAAAATTTTAAATACTTTTTAATGCTTTTGAATACCTTGAATACTTTTGAATCCCTCTTCTTATGGGCATTTAACATTGCAAATCGTTTTAAATCGCTTTTTTTAATCAGGGCCACTTTTTGTTTCGTTTTAGGTAACTTCGAGGTAAAAATAATTTCTGTCTCTTCATAATCAATTCACCAATTAAGCCAAAGGGAGGAGTTGTTTTGGATATTTTGCACAATATTATTTTTATTAATTACGAATCAGTAGCAATTAAAAAATATTCATTAGGCGTCACTTTCAACCATGTTTTATTTTACGTCTTTATCTCGTAAACACCGGAAACCAATGCGCCATATGTGGCGACTTGGGGCACTAATTTCTTCGCCTTACCTATATATATATTATCGTATGAAACCTATTAGTTTCAATAATAATAATACTGATAATAATAATAATAATAATACGAATTATTGTAGTGAGGTTATTCAGGTTGAAATGATGTTGAGAAATGTATAAAAAATAAAACAAGATTAAGATATAATGAGGTTATAGAGGTTTGTTTGAGGTTGAAAGCAGTTACAGCGGATCTATGAAGTTCTTGAGGTTGGAAAGCGGGTGAGATTGAGGTTCGATAAAGTTATTGAGGTTGAAATTAGATTCAATATTCGACTCAGGCAAGTTATACAGGTTCATTTAAGGTTTCAATGCGGTTATGGAGGTTCAGTTAATGTTCTGTGAAGTTTTTGAGGTTGAAATGAGGGTAAATTTTTCGACTCGGGGACCGCCGCACCACCGCTGCACCACTACCGCACCATACCGCCGCACCATAGCTGTGATATTTTGTTGTAAATTATTTTTTATTAGTGATTTAAAAGTGGTATATTCTTTTCAATCTCATATAGCACAAGTAAACATAGTAGTCACTGTCGGTAGCGTAGCCTAGTCGTTAAAGCGTCGGTCTTTCGTGCGTAAGGTCCCGGGTTCGAATCCTACTAAATCGTGTGCGTTTGGTTGATATTTATAGCGTTTTTTTCCTAAATTAAAAATTTCTACTCGGTTAGAAATTAATTTCATCACAAATCTGATTGATTTCCGCATCGTCAAAGAAAAAAAAAAAACTACTAAAATTGAGTGAGTCTTTTTTTTTAATTTAGTTGAAATTTCTATACATGGCTATGTATATATTGAAAATTTTAATATATGGCCATATATAATTCACTTTTACCGGACAATTAAATTTCTCTCACCATAAACCGGGTAAATTAATTAATTAATCATAAGATATTTGGGCATATAAATGCCATTTTTTTTGTGAAATCGGCGTTATGCTCAAGCATTGGTGCGGCGGTCGTGCAGCGGTGATGCAGCGGTGGTGCGGTGGTCGATAAAAATTTATAATTTTTTCGTAAAAATAATAATTTCATTTTTACTTGGGATTTTTTTTTATCAATTCAAAAAAAAAATTTTGCCCAGTTGGGCTTATTTTACAAAATATCACTCTGGAAATTTTTGAGGATTTATAGACAACTTCAGTGTTTGACAAACTGAAATGAAGAAATTAATTGTAAGTGGTAATCCTCAAAAAAATTTTGATTTTTTTCAAAAAATAGAAAAAAAAAAATAGCAGATACATGTAAATAATTTTACTGTACTTTTTTTCAAAAATTACACCTGAAACTGAAGAGAAAAACAAAATTACCATTTGGTTTATTTTTAGGTAGATTTTTTTAAAAATCTAGGTATTGTATTTGTCCTCATGGTCGATTTTTCAAGGAATTTTGTCACAACCTATCATAATTAGTTGAGTAGAGTTCGAAAATACCATTCGTTGAAAAATTTATATATGTATGTATGTATATATATATATATATATATATATATATATATATATATATATATATATATATGTAATAGAACCAAGTTTTGAGAACACGATTGCGCCTAGAATCCTTATCGGATCCTAATGAAATTTTTTACACTTATTCTATGGGCGATTACCACGGTTAAGTTCGAAGATGGGCTAAATCGTTCGATTAGTTTAGAAGATATGGCTGTTTCAAATTCCCACGATTTTTCAAAAAAAAAAAATTTTATCCACTTTCAAGTTCATATAACTTTAAAACTAAAACTCATAGATAATTTCCGTAAAAAGTATTTGAAAGCTTGTCTAATAAGCTTTAATTTATGACCTTAAATTTGATGTTTTGACCATTTCTTCAAATAATTTGATAGCCTTGAAAATTTTAATGGAATCAAAAAATGTTGAAAATATGGTTTTCATTCAACATCATTTATGCATTTCCCATTATAATCAAATTTCGTCAGTTGTATTTTGTTGTGCACAAAATAACCTGTAAATTTCACAGCTATTTTATATTTTAAAAGTATTTCTTTTATTACTTATGATGTATCAAATGTACCTCTACGACGTATGATTATAGCTGGTCTTGTCATTACGATAGCACCTACAGTTCTTATCGGATCTTAATGAAATTTTCCACACTTATTCTATAGGCGATTATCTTGATCAAGTTCAAAGATGGGCTGAATCGTTCAAATATTTGTGAAGTTATGGCTGTTTGAAATTTCCACGAGTTTTCGAAAAAATCAGTTTTTATTCACTGTTGAAGTTCATATAACATTAAAACTAAAACTGATAGACAATTCCAGTAAAAAGTATTTAAAAGCTTTTCTAATAAGCTTTAATTAAAGACCTTCAACTTAATGTTTTGACCATTTCTTCCAATAATTTGATAGCCTTAAAAATTTTAATGGAATCAAAAAATGTTGAAACATGGTTTTCATTTCACATAACTTATGCATTTCCCATTATAATACAATTTTGTCAGTTGTATTATAGTGTGAACAAAATAACCTGTAAATTTCACTGCTATTTTATATTTTAAAAGTATTTTTTTTATTATTTATGCTGTTTCAATCGTACTTGTACGTCCTATAATTATAACTGATCTTGCCGTCGTAATAGTAATTACAATTATGATCTCATACTAATTAAAATTTCTATACTTTGTTTACGTGAAGGTTAGTTTAGTACATTACCTATATAATGTTTTGTCATATCAACTATCTGAAGTTCTCTATCGAAAATAGTCGTTGTCTTTTTTTTACTCTTACTCTTAGAAAACGAGCCTAATTTCATATCATGACTATACACTAACATGTATCACAAGATATGTATGTATGAAACTTTTTATATAGATTAATTGGAAAATCTACCTTCCATTTCGGCTGCCGAATGGCCTTTTTTTTACCATGTGGTTGATTTCGAAAAATAAATCTAACGCACACCGCTATTTCAAAAGCCTGTAACTTGGTCAAAAATACACTAAATGGCAATTTTATTTTTCATTCTCTTTAATTGCAGGTGTAGTTTTTGAAAAAAATTACAGTAAAACTATTGATGGTATCTTCTATTTTTTTTTTCAATTTTTTGAAAAAAATCCAAATTTTTTTGAGGATTACCACTTCCAATTAATTTCTTCATTTCAGTTTGTCAAACACTGAAGTTGTCTATAAATCCTCAAAAATTTCCAGAGTGATATTTTGTAAAATAAGCCCAACTGGGCAAAATTTTTTTTTGAATTGATAAAAAAAAATAGAAGAAAAAGTCCGCCCACTCTGGAATTGGCGGGAAAAATGGCAGAGTAAATTAAACTTTTTTTTGAGGAAATAAAAAATAAAATAAAAAATGGCGAACTTTAAAAAAATTACGGTTTTTCTCAAAAAAGCCGAAAATTTTATAGAGTTTAATATTTTTTAATTTTTTTGTATTTTTTTTCTAAAAAATTCATTTGAAGAGAAAAATTTTGAAAAAAAAAACGTCCCAATTAGTCAATTTTTGAAGAAGTTATAGCTATTTGGAAAAATCAAAGCCTTATTTTTGAAAAATCCATAACTTTTTTTGGGTTGAGTAAAAAAATTTGTTAATTTCCTGTAAAATGATTTTAATAGGGTAGAAGAGGAAAAAAAATTTTCAGGCAAATCTAGAGGGGTCGAGGTCAAAAGTGGTCGATTTGGCGTGGAATGCCCCATTTATAATTTTTATAAATAAATGCGTGTTGTTAGAGAACTATAACAGATAAACGTTAGGTTTAAAATTTATAAAAAAGCTTAACTCATACTGTATAAAAACGACTCGAAGGTCGAAAACTGTATCTGCAATAGTTGCAAAGTTACATCAATTTGTTTGTTGACAAATTGAGTCAGTGCTCGAGCTCTGTCGTACTCCAAAACCCAGATGTTTTTTTAAAAATTGAAAAAATTTCTATTTGCCATATTGTTGCAGGTTGCTGTTTTTGTAATTTTTTTATGTTCTAGAAAAAAATTAAAATAAAAAAAAAAGTTGTCAAACAAACAAATGAATAAATTGTTGAGAAAAAAATTTTTTTTTTGCCATTATATTTAGAAATGCAAATTATGATTAAAAAAAAAACGATTCCTTGATGAAAAAAACGATTATAAACAATAAGATATAGTTTTTAAGAAAATTTTGTTTTTCGAAATCATTATTTCCTTACGCTAACAATATGGTGAAAAAAATTTTTTCAATAATATTTAATTAATCCATTTGTTTATAAAAAATTTATTTGTTTATAAAAAAACAAAATTTTCTTAAAAACTATATCTTATTGTTTATAATCGTTTTTTTCATCAAGGAATCGTTTTTTTTTTAATCATAATTTGCATTTCTAAATATAATGGCAAAAAAAAAATTTTTTTCTCAACAATTTATTCATTTGTTTGTTTGACAACTTTTTTTTTTATTTTAATTTTTTTCTAGAGCATAAAAAAAATTACAAAAACAGCAACCTGCAACAATATGGCAAATAAAAATTTTTTCAATTGTTTAAAAAACATCTGGATTTTGGAGTACGACAGAGCTCGAGCACTGACTCAATTTGTCAACAGACAAATTGATGTAACTTTGCAACTATTGCAGATACAGTTTTCGACCTTCGAGTCGTTTTTATACAGTATGAGTTAAGCTTTTTTATAAATTTTAAACCTGACGTTTATCTGTTATAGTTCTCTAACAACACGCATTTATTTATAAAAATTATAAATGCATTTTTAAGAAAAAAATTTTTTTTTTTAAATTATTATTTCCTTACGCTAACAATATGGTGAACAAAAATTTTCCAAAAATATTTAATTAATCCATTTGTTTATAAAAAGATTATAAAGTTTATAAAATAGCATGAAAAATTTGAAAACTAATCATATAATGCCTAACAAGAATATTAAATCAGTAATAGCTTAAAATTAAAAAAAAACACTTGAGAATACAAAATAATAATGCTCACTGTACGTATCATTAGAGTACGACTGATATACTATATATATATTTATCATTTAAAGACGCCGTAAAGTATATATTACATACGGAGTGGGCCAAAAACATTGACTAATTTTTTCTGTCATAGCTATATCGAAAATATTATTCAGAATGACAAAAAAAAAATTTCATGAAAGTTTGAGCCCTTAATATTAATTTTAAGAGGTCTATCATCGCTATTTTTAATTTTAATTCATAATTTGATGTTTTACGTCAGAACTGCTAAAACATTGGAGTAAACAAAAATCATTTTTACTTATTCTTATGTAAATAGTAGATTGTATAGCGCGTGTGCAAGGAGAGAGATATCTTGATGAGCGTGATGCGCATGAACTGATAGCTTATGGCGCAGTCACATGAGTACGAGTGTGAATAACGCACGAGCCGTAGGCGAGTGTGGCTATTCACACGAGCTAATACACCATTTTTATATAGTGGAAACCTAAACATGCAAACATGCAAATAACCTTCTCAATAAGACAATTTATAGATAAATTGAGAAAAATATAGATAGCCCGAACTGGGAATCGAACCCAGACCAATTCGGTATCGCGCCGAGTGCTCTACCAGTTGAGCTATCCGGCCATATACTATATTCCATTCAATTTGATCTATAACTTATTGAGCCACACCGTCCATCGTACGGTAATACACCATTTTTATATAGTGGAAACCTAAACATGCAAACATGCAAATAACCTCAATAAGACAATTTATAGATAAATTGAGAAAAATATATTTGCCCCAGGTATCATGCGTAGGGCTAAAAATGAGCAAATGTATCGGATTTATAGTAATTAGACGAAAAAAAAAAAAAATTTTTATGAAATTCTGGAGGTGCCCCGTTTTGCCTACCCTACCCCTTTATGCCCCCCCCTCCTCTCCTATATGTATTAGGATGACCCAAAAAACCCGACTATTTTTTTTTTCGAGTCTCTTATGAAAATTTATTGGTTTATGATGTTTTAAGAAGTCGCTCTAAAAATCTGCTCTACAAAAAATTTCCAAAAGGTCGCTCACGAATTTGGAAAACATAAAAAATGATCGAAATTCGGATTTTTCGTTTCTAAATGTTTTTTTTTTTTCTCGTGGCAGCAATAGCTTATATTTGTAAAATCATGATTATGCTGAAAATTTCAGCTCAAAATTTGAATATTTAAACGGCGCTCAAGAATTTTTAACATTAACTGCATCTAAATTAAAAAAATAATAAAATAAAACGGAAACAATAATTATAATTAATCTAACAGTTTCTATTAATGACTAACTTTTATTTATGAATATGAACGAGTATGCTTAGTCATGTATGATCAAGCCTGAATTTTCATAAATATTTTTCACTATTTGCATATAACCGTGAAAGATTAAGGTTGACCAAACATAGCCTTGTACGATCATGTCTGCGCTGTGCATGATCATGGATGACAGAGTATGCTCAACCATGACCTTTTCCGAGGGATTACATCTCTGGATACAATTATTTCTAACGTAAGTCATGAGTAAGGTCAAGAATTTGGTTTTTTTAAAAGGGAGAGATAAAAGATGGGAGGAGCTGAATTTCTGATTGGTTGAATTTTTATAGATTTGTATTTGTTTATTTGAATGGACTGAAAAGAGCGATGAAACACAAATAAATTTAACCAATGCAAAACAAATATACTAATCACATAACCATGTATATTTGTAATCTTGATGTGGAACTTCTTATTCGTTGGTTGAAACTCTAAAATATGCAGTCAACTATATTTTGAATGAATAGAAGCTGTCCAGCGTGCAAATCATGTTCCAATTAAAGAAAAATTTTGTAATCCGTCGACTCAAGTAATATCATCTAAAATATTTGCAAAATAATACCCTTAGTTTAAATTCATTCAAAATATAGTTGGGTGCATATTTTAGAGTTTCAACCAATAAAGTTCTACATCAAAATTACAAATATACATGGTTATGTGACTAGTATATTTGTTTTGCATTGGTTAAACTTATTTTTGTATCATCGCTCTTTTCACTCCATTCAAATAAACAAATACAAATCTATAAAAATTCAACCAATCAGAAATTCAGCTCCTCCCATCTTTTATCTCTCCCTTCGAAAAAAACCAAATTCTTGGCCTTAGTCATGAGCAAGCCTGATCTATATAAAATGAATCATGCATGATCATGCTTGATCACGAATGAGTCATGCAATGAAGAAGCTTTATTATTAATATTCAAGGGTCGCTTAAAAACGTCCAAAAGACAGTACTCGGAAACATTCAAAATTCTTGAGCGATGTTTAAATATTTAATTTTTGGGCTGAAATTTTCAGAGCAGTCATGGTTTCACAAATATAAACTACAGCTGTCACGAGAAGGAAGAAATTTAGAACAAAAAAATCCGAATTTCAATCATTTTTGATATTTTTCCAAATTTGTGAGCGAAATTAGTTATTTAATAAATGTAAGGTAAAGAGTAAAAAAGAAAAATTTCCAAAAACGAGATAAAACAAGAATTTTTTTACTTCTTTTTTTTACGTTTTACTCGGCGGTTTTTTTTTTCGTTTTTTGGAAATTTTTTTTTTTTTCTCTTTATCTTACATTTACTGAGTAACTAACGCAAAAATGAAAGAAAATCCGAAAAAAATTAATTTTTTCATTTTGATAACGATTACACAATTTAAAGTCAATCTGAAAATCTGAAGATCAATCTGAAAATTTCGAAGGTTTTTGGTTTTTACATTAAGCTGTAAAATCACCCGGCAACATTGACCTTTCCATCAATATTTTAACTAAAAAACCAGAAAATGGTCATTCTTTGTGGGTTTTTCAAATTGATGTTAAGGATAAAAGAAATTTTTTTTTTTTTTAAATAAAAAATGTAGCCTGTAGGGAATTTATTCAAGTTTCTTAAACTGCCCTTCTAAGTACTGTGCAACCATTAGTTGCTGAGATATCGATAATCAAAGATAAAAGGATCCTTTTTCATTTGACGGCTGATATCTCAGCAGCAAATTGTTGTACAGAGAAACAAGAAAAGCAAATTGTAGCTGATTAAATTTCCTAAACGAACCATGAATTGGTTTTTTCGAAAAAAATTTTCCCGGCCCCGTAGACCTAAAAAACAAAACTAAAAAATTTTGTCTCGACCTTATTCTTACACTGAGAGAAAAAAAAATTAAATTCAAGTAACCATGTTTACTTAACTCATACTACTAAAAACAAGAAAAAATTTACTACATCGAAGTATAATATTTCTTATCTTTATAACAATTGTTTAAATCTACTCATAAATTTTCTACAGACAATGCATTTGTACTAAAATTAAGAAAATATTTACTTGGCACTATTTAAGTAAAATAATACTTAAATCAAGAAATTTTACTTGGAAATATACACTTTTTTCTCTCAGTGTATGATTCCGCAAAAACCGTGGCTGAAAAAATTATTTTGCTGAATTATCTTCAAACTAGAGATTTCAAGCTTCAATTTGCTTTTTTCATTTTTTTGATACGATCATTTTTCACGAAATTACAGTCTTCCAAAAATCACTAAAAAATTTAGAAAATTTTCTTGTTCCTTTAATTTTTTGGATAAGTGTATTAAAAAAATAATTTTTCATGTTCGAAAACCTGAAAAAAGCGCGATGTGCCGTTGACGCGAGTGAATTCGAGCGTTGAATTTGTTCGGATTTTCTGCGCAGTGTTGCCAATTACCACCAGCGACTCATTTCCAGCTCATTTAATTCATCTCTTTCTTTATTATTTTTATAAAAAATAACATAATAAAAACAGCTGTTGTATTTCAAGCCGCTTATCGATCATAATCACGACAATTAAAATAGTCAATGATAAAAAGGAACCCTTATTAAAAGAATCGATTTAAAACGATTAGAAAAAAAAAATTTTTTTAATACTTTTTAATGCTTTTGAATACTTTTAAATCACTCTTCTTATAGGAATTCAACATTGCAAATCGTTTCTTTTAATCAGGGAAGGAAAAATTAAAAGGGAAGTATAAATAAATAATCTATTGAATTAATTAATACTAAATTTTTATTTACTTACAGAAATATACATTTAAATGATTTATATTTACAATATTTAGTTCTTTTCGCTCTTTTTGCTGGTTCCAGAAACTGGTCCATTTCTAAGGGATCTTCCTTCCTCCCCTTTTTCGAATTGGACTGGACCAATCCTTCCTGACTGAGCAATTTTGCCTGGTTCTGTTTTCGGCATGTAGATATCGGCACAAAAAAAAAGTTATCTTGAGTCAAGATTAAATTTGAATCCCTTCAGAGCTCATTTATTTTCTTGGCTCATCATTTATTTTTTTGTGGGCGTTCCTTCAGCACTTTGTTTACTACTATCCCGCCCGCGTTTCCGTTGTAACCTCGTTCCCTTGTATGGACCAGAGTATGTTTTTACTGCAGGAGCTTTCGGCCTAGCACGTGCTTTCGGCCTAGCACGCGCTTTCTGACGACGCTCTTCATCCCTTAACTGACGAAGACGGTCTTCCTCCATTTTTTTTTCTAACTGATCTAATGTCGCCTTTAACCGCGCTCGCATTTCTACAGCCTCCCGAAGTTTATCGGAGGCAATGTAAATAGCCACAGTTGCAACATCTTGCAGATCTTGTCTGCAAGGTGGTGGTGATGGTGGTAACGGCGGTGGTGGAGATTGAGGTCCGTGAAGAATTCTTTGAACTGGCATAGCTGCAGTGATCTTCGACTGTGTAATCTTTGGCCCTCAACAAAACGAAATTCTTATTGATATAATATGGTAGTAGTACGTAGCCCACTATGGACGATGATTGAGAAGTACGAAAAAAAACGTAATGTGGTAGGTTCAATAAGTATTCTCACTTCCTTATTGTTTTCAGAATTCAAAGTGTAACAAACAACTTTTTATACATATAAGTATAAAACAGAATTGATGATCAAAAACACCTCGATGTTTTTATAAATGATAATTGAGAATCAGAACTGCACCAGAATATTGAATTCACGTACTTTATACTTGGCCACAAATGTATTCACTGATCGCTCAATTTACAATGAAGCTACACTGAGACTTGGCCAGACCGTGAGTAAAAATTTCCCCCTCCTAGCATCCTGCTCCGTGATAGTTTACCATGGGAAGGGGAAAATTCCTAGTCCTTATGCTGAAAAAGAGAGCCCGTGTTGGCAGGAAGCCTAGTACATGGTGGGGACAACTGAATCGGTCACAGCGCTAGCTGTGAGCACAATTTTGTTGAATCATGCTCTCGCCACGGGAAGGGGAAACTTCCCTTCAGTTACCATACAATAGGGACGGGCGATAAAAATCAATTTATGAAACTATCAATAGATTTACAAACAATCGACTACTATCTAAGCGATATTTTGTGCATTCAATTGATCTATTGTTGATATTTTGTTTGTTCCAAAAGATCGAAATTTGATAGGTAAGTTTTGAAAATTTTAAGGGGCCTACTTTGCTCCCTGGGGCCCACTTTGCCCCCTTCTCCCCTACATAATCCGAATCCCACCATCGGCCAGGGCTGAAAATTTCTAGAATTGATAGAAGTTTAACGTAAAAAAATTTCGAAAAAATCAACGAACACAAACAGTTTTAAAATCACGTTTAAAATGTTAGTTTTCAAAAATCATACAAAAAAACACTTGCTATAATTTATTTGTATTCTTTTTTGAAAACAACATTTTATAGCTTGAAATCTCTAGTATCGATGCATTTTCATCAAAAACGTTCAAGAGCTAGAGTTAATGCGTAAACAGGAGAAATATCGCGAGACAAAAATTTTCGAATTTTTTTTTTTTTCCAAAGAGTCCACGGGCCGTGGAAAAATTTTTCCAGCTGAACCAATTCATACGTTCATTGGCAAATTTATTCAGCTAATAATTCATTTTTTTTAACCTTGTAGGACAATTTGTCGCAGGTATATCAGCCAACAAACGAAAAAGGTTTTTTTTAGCTTCGATAATCGGTTTCTCAGCTACTAACGATTGATAATTAACATAATAAACAGGCCCTAATATATATTACTAGGCTTCGGATAATTCCATATCCAGTCAACTGAGTCGACTTGAAATTTAAATCAAAGTCAAACAAATATAAAAGAGAAAATATAAACTCTACAACGAATATAAAATAAAAACTATAAGCTCTACGACAAATATTAAAATATAAAATTTACTCATTAAAATGTATTTGTCTATTGATATTACTTAAACGAAAACTTCAAATAATAAGATTAAGTAAAATATTTGTAAATGAGAGATAGATAAAAATTGTAAAATTAAAATAAGTGTGAAGCAAAAGAAAGATTAGATAAACCCAAAACCGATGGAAACTGCTGATCTGTTCTAATTACTTATGGTCTAGACTTTATGTAAATCCTATTGTTAAAAGTGCGAACTTCAAGATGAGTGTCTGATAAGGTATAAGTCCGTCGGCTGAAGAGGAGAGCCTGTATAAATTTTGTTAGCACCAGCTAAACTCAACGTTTGTTTACGTATTTTGGGTCAAGGATCACGAAAATCGGGTCTATTTTGCTCAAAAGTGGTGCAAACAACAACAATTTAATTGTTTAAATCGAAATAACTCTCGAACCACTGGTTTGTTGGGACAGTTTATCGGAAACAAATTGTTTAAAATGAAAAAATACACAAAAAAGGTAACATAGTGTTTTTATGTATCTTAAATATTTCGCAAGATATGATAAAAAAACAAGCCAGGCGCTCGGACCTCTCCCTTTCGCACGAGCAGCTGCCTATCGGTCGCGCTCTCTCTCCGCCAAATCTCATCAGATGCTTGATAGGCTGAAGTTTTTTACATTAAAAATGAAAGAAAAAGAAAAATCGACAAAATGTCGATACCACCAATCGACAGAATTTTTTCTGAAACGAATTTCTATCGTATTGTCCACAGACGTTTTTTTTTTTTTTTTATTTTAAAATTAACGGATTTAAAATCCGTTTCAGAAAAAATGCTGTCGATTGCTGGTATCGACATTTTATCGATTTTCTCAATCCAATCTGGACTTTGAAAGAATACATTTGTTTATAACATTAGTTAACATAAAACAAAAACGTCTCTGGACGATACGATAGAAATTCGTTTTAGAAAAAATGCTGTCGATTGGTGGTATTGACATTTTGTCGATTTTTTTTTTCTTTCATTTTTAATGTAAAAAACTTGGCAAAATTCCAGCCTATCAAGCATCTGATGAGATTCGGCGGAGAGGGAGCGCGACCGATAGGCAGCTGCTCGTGCGAGAGGGAGAGGTCCGAGCGCCTGGCTCGTTTTTTCATCATATCTTGCGAAATATTTGAGATACATAAAAACACTGTGTTACTTTTTTTGTGTATTTTTTCATTTTAAACCTTTTTTTTCAATAAACTGTCCCAACAAACCAGTGGTTCGAGAGTTATTTCGATTTAAACAATTAAATTGTTATTAACAATTGTTTGCACCACTTTTGAGCAAAATGGACCTGATTTCCATGATCCTTGGCCCAAAATACGTAAGTAATCGTTGATTTTAGCTGGTGCCAACAAAATTTACACGGGCTTTCCTCTTCAGCCGAAGGACTAACATGTGTTTTCCGAAGAAAACGAAGTGAATTGTTATTTTCTTAATTTTTTACCGACGATATTCTCCGAACTAATTAACCGATTTTGATACTTGAGTCGGCATTCGACGTAGTTTTTCAGCCTCTCATGCTAAAACGTTATTCCGCCGTGCTAAGTACAGAAGCGGTAACTTGCTATCATGGTATTCCTATACAAATACACCGCTCCTGTGATGAGCACGGCAGTATTAGAATTAATAAGTTTTGCGATTATTGAGTTTATAAAAAAAAATACTTTTTTTAAATTCTTTCGACAATAATATCTCTTGAACAATTAATCCGATTTTAATTGTTGAGGCGGCATTCAACGCGGATTATAGAGTTTTAAAGCTGATTAGATTTTAAAATCGATCTATCAAGTACACTACAAGTTATCAAAAAAAAATATTTTGCAAAAAATTTTATTTTTGAAATAACTCTAATCGCACTGTATCGATCAATTTTGCATAACACCCTGAAATTGATGAACCGCTTAAAACGCCATCTCAAAAATCCAAATCGGTTTATTCGTTCATAAGTTACAAAATATTTACATACGTTCGTACACACACTCGGTCAAAACTCGGTTTTCAAAAATCGGACCGAAACTCATAACTTCCCCTTTTTTTTTTTTAATTTTCAATTTTTGCAGAAAGTTAAAAAAGTACACGGAGAGAAAATTATGGCAGCGGTTCCCATAATTTTGTGAAATTTTTTCCTATACCATCATAGGAATTACGACCATAAATTATGGGAATGGTTCCTATAATTTATAGTAACCATTCCCATAAATTATAGGAACCATTCCCATAATATTATGGGAATGGTTCCTATAAAAGTATGGGAACTATTCCCATAATATTATGGGAATGATTCCCATAATGCAATTGGAATGGTTCCTATACCATTATGGGAATCATTCCCATAATATTATGGTAATGGTTCCCATAATGGTATGGGAACCATTCCCATATCATTATGGGAACCATTCCCATAATGGTATGGGAACTATTCTCATACTATTATGGGGATGGTTCCCATAATATATAGAAACCATCCCTATAGTAGTATAGGTACTATTCCCATACCATTATGGGAACCATTCCCATAATGCATAGCAAAACTTCCTATAATTTTCTTTCCGTGTAATTCATTCAAATTAAAATCGAATAAAAATTGTAAGAATATTTCATCATTCAATAATTTTGTAAATATAGTAATTAATTTTTTGTTATTGCGAATAGTAAATTGATAAGGCATTTTTAGTAAATTAATAATGATTTTTATTGGCAAAAATTAAAATTGAAATTCCTATCGTCAACTAAAAAAGCATATATTTTATATAATTTTAATAAAATTTTTGAATATTTAAAACTTCCAAAAGTAAAAAAAATTTTATGCAAGGCGATAATTATCCTAAGAATTTGTGCAGATAAGAAAAGGGACAATTCGGAGACATAATTATACCCATATGTCTGCTGCTGCTTTGTCTAGGAAAGTACATTGTATTTAGGTACAGGTATAGAACAGTTAAGGTAATGAGATTATAAAACCATTAAATATTAAGTACATTGATTATATAATATTATCTATTGACTAAAATACATGTATACTTATACAAAGCATCCTTATAAATAACAAATCCTTTATCTGTCTGGCGTCTATAGTGAACAATTGGTAAAGTAAGTTAGGATTAAAACGTTTATGGAAATCCCTTCCGTAGAAGAATGATTTCACCATATTTTGTACAACAAATGGGCTGATGGAATTCCATAAGTATTTATTGAATTTCAAAAAATTTTAGCCATTTACTGTTGAAAAAAATTATTAGATTAAAAAAAAAGTCAATCGAATATTCCGAGTACATACCGTATGTGTTCTAAGGAAAGATGCATTTAATGCTCCGACTAAATGCTGCTATCCCCTGCGTTGACCCACGTACGTCTACGCATATTATTAACTAGTAGGAGAGACTGGGGCAAGACAGTACTCGGGGCACGAGAGATCATTCCCCATGAAAGAATTAATAAAAATAAATATATATTATAACATAAAAAATCTATATTTTAAGTATAAGAAAAATATAAAAAATATGTTTCTAATAGCTAACTTTTGGCCGATTTTTGTACTTATATATTTTAAATTTATCTTAGAATATATTAAATATTAGACTGGGCCAAAAAAATCGACTATTTTTTTTTTAAGTAAATTGAAAATATTATTTGGGATCACAAAAAAAATTATGGTGAAAATTTGAGCCCTTAACATTAATATTATGAGGTCTATCTATCATCGCGATCTTTTATATTTTTTTTTATGAGCGGGTTTTTGTCTCATAACTCTCAAACCATTGAGGTAAACAAAATTGAGTCAATGATTAATCATGAAGAAAATTGAATGCTCTACAAAAAGGTCTGATTACAATTTTTCGTCAGATCAACCGTTTCCTTATAATCATGCCTTGAATATTGGCATGATTTTACAATTTGATTCTTCAACTTTGGAATTTTGTAATTCATGAAAAATAAATGGAAAAGAAAATTTTTTTTCTTTCAAAACTAAACATTTTTTTTTTGTCAAAATTTTGAAGGTGGCCTTTCATGCTCGAAATGGATCGTTTTGCCCCGGTCTTCCCTACTATTTATTCTTATACGTACACGTGCGTGAATCAGTGCAGTAAATAGCAGACTTAGACGCATAATTTTTTTCGACAATAAATACTGCCTCTAAAATTTTTTGGAATTCAATGAAAACTTATGGAATTCCATTAGTCCATTTGTTGTACAAAATATTGAAAAATTATTCTTTCACGGAATAGATTTTCATAAACATGTTTATCCTAGCTTAGTTACCAATTGCTCATTTTGGACGCCAGACAGATAAAGTATTTAAGTTATTATAAGGGTGTTTTGTATACACTGTAAAAAATCACCGGGGTAAGTCCAAGCGGTGTAGGTGTTAAAATCGGCGGAGTTAAATTTCAACACCGAAAGCGGTGTGAAAATAACGCCGCCACCATTGTGAATATTCTGTACCGGTGTTAAAAAAAATTCCCTGGTGTTAAAATAACGCCACCGCCGGTGTAGATATTCTTTACCGATGTTCAAATACTTTACTTTGTGAATATTTTCACTTACTCGGTCACTATACTTTTTAATAAATAATATTCTTTATTCATTTTCATAAAGAACTGACAGTTTTTGTGTTTAATAATCTTGAAAGTTAATACTTCAAGCGGACGCAGTTTACCCCGTTTTACACCAGTTACTCCCGGGTGAAAATATTTGGCCGAAAATAGGCCTAAACAGCTTAATTTGGCCGAAATCACGCCGAAACTATAAAATTTTATTGTAAGAGGCCGAAATTTGGCCGAAAAATTTGTATTCTTTATAAAGAGGCCGAAAATCGGCCGATATTTGGCCGACAGTTGAATCAGCTTTTTTTCGGCCAGAATATATATGGCGGCAAAATTATTAATATTGATTAATATATGATTTATCATATATAATAATTTATACATTTAATATTATAATAATCCATATCATTTATAATATATGTGATTATATACATGTGATATTGTATCAAAAATTATATGTCCGCTTTATATATTAATTTATAACGTAAAATATATGTTTCATCTTATAAATTAATTTATAATTTCAATATTATTATAATCCATATAATTTATAATATATGTAACTGTATACATATGATATTACATCTCAAATTATATTTTCGTTTTATATATAAACTTATAATTTCAATATTATAATAATTTCGATATTATTATACATAAATAATTTAAAAAATACACTCATACCAAAAATTAAAGGAACAAAAAAATTTTAGAAATTTTTTAGTGATTTTTGCAAGACTGTAACTTCATGAAAAATAATCGTATCGATATTTAAAAAAAAGCATTTTATAGCTTGAAATCTCTAGTTTTATATTTGTGCAAATATATATAAACATATATCTATATAAATATATATTTACATACATTTATACAAATATATGTGAACATATATTTATATAATTATATATTTACATGTATAAATATTATATGTCAGTCATATAATTAAATCATATATCCTATCATATACCTTAAAGTATAGTATAAAATATTATAAGCAATATTTATAAGTTAGCATGTAAAAAAAATATATTACCGATATATATGTTGCAAATTATAAAATCATATAATATTTCGGCAAAATTTTGTATATGGCTCCATATATGACTTCTTATAATTCCATATAATTTATCATATATTTCGAATTATACTGAAGCTCATATATTGCTTTTTCATACGGGTTTTATTTTTCAATAAAATTATCGCGAGTAAAAATCTTTGGCCGAAAACAGGCCTAACTTTGGCCGACAGTTTAATCGGTCTGCTTTCGGCCATAGTATTTTTTTTTTTTATCATGGTACTTAAAGAAATTTTTATGCAACTCAAAATAAAACATATAAAATTTTCAAGTTGTGAAACTTAAAAATGTATTTGACAATTTTGAGAAAAATTATGTTTTCAATTTTTAAAATGTTTTAGTAACTCACTAATTAGTGTAGTATAACTTAATTAGTGTAGTATAACTTGAGTTATAATTTTATATAAGAGTGGAAACATTTAATTATTTAATAATTAGAGAAACATAGTTTTTATGGGAATAGTTTATATTTTGGTACACTATAAAATTTTTTTTCGTGGTATCATTGTTGTAAGTTATCCCGAGTCGAAATCTGAAATGTGGTTTTAGCCTAGATAGCCTCAATTCTTTTGTTAACAGGCTTGCCGCTCGCAGTTGAACTGTAATTATGACCTCCATGCCCTCAAAGTAGCATTGGGAAGGTAAAATCATACTTCTAAAGTAATTTTAGAACTGTATTTTATCCTCCATAGCCTAAAATTTTGATTTAAGACTATACTTGTTGGACTTATAAATTTTTCGACTTTTGTTACTCGATTGAATTTTTCTAAGTCCAAAAAATATTATTTTGGACTTAGAAAAATTCAATCGAGTGACAAAAGTTGAAAAATTTCTAAGTCCAAAATAAAATTGTAAAATTATTCTGGACTTGAAAATTTTTCGACTCTTGTAAATCCATTGAATTTTTTTAAGTCCGAAATTTTTTCTCGTTTATGTTTATTTAAACCTGACAGCTTTGAAATTTCAATGAGGTATTTATAGATGTTAATTCTGATCCAAAATCATCCTATGTAAACTCAGAAATAACTAACACAACTGGCACAAAATACAATAATACTTATAACGATATTTATAATCAGTACTACGATCCGTATTGTGAACCAATATGCGATCAGCCATCTTTTCAGTGTTTGTAATATTAAAAATTGTTAAACCAAAAATTATTTATGTATTGGATTAATAACTAAATCAGTCTTAACAATAAAGACATTTTTATTATTTAAGAGATGAAAAATCAATGAATACAATATTTTCAATGATAAATTTTTTGGTTGCTTTTGATTTCATTAATTTTATATTATCTAGATTATAATTTATACTTGGATCGTTATTGATATTTATATAGCTAATACTAGCGCCAAAAATTCCCTGACTAGAAAAAAAATTTCTTTGATAAATTAAAGTGATAGGCAATTATTTCGATTCCGAAATCAATTATTTTTATTTTTTGCATGCGTCATTGTTTTCACTTATTTTATCGATACTGTAAATTAATCTATAAATATGTGTAATGTTTTTGATTTAAAAATTCGTGCCTATGGCAGCCATTTTAATCTTATATTTAATACCCCCTTCGCCCCTTTGTTCCCCTTATCTACCAACGAACATCCGATAACGATCTTGTCCACCATTAAAAAGTAGGTTTTGGAGGGTATTTTTACATTCCTGCCGACTGTAAATTTATCCTACATTTGGTAAAAGCGGACAAAACTCCCAAAGTTAGGTCAAATTTACAGTTCTGCTCAATAGCATGCCTTATTGCTCGAATGTGATTTTACCCTCAATACCCTCATATACCTATAATTTCAGCCTCAATAACCTAACTTAGACTATGGAGGTCAAATCCACACTTCAAATTTTGACTCGGGATGTGACAGTTTGCGGCTCAGTGAAAATATATTAATGAGCAAAAATGAAAAATCGATTTCTTTAACTTTATACGAACAAGATTTTTCATTATTAACAGATTATATTTTTAAACAGTTATTTCTTATGATCATATGTAAAGGGAGCTCGTAATTATTCCGTAGTCAATATAAATGTCTACCCGGGAAAAAATGTTCAGGCCTGATCAGACATGAGCAGGCATGAGTCTTCAGGCCTGATCAGACATGAAAAATGACCATGCCTGATCAGGCCTGGTCAGGCGTGTTCAGGTCTGATCAGGTCTGTTCATGCCTGTTCATGCCCATTCTGGTAAAACGATTATATATAAAAAATGGTCCTATATAATTATATATAATTATGCATAACTATATACAATTATATATAATTATTTCTATAAAAATGAAAAAAAATAAAAAATATGGGAGTGTCTAGGATTCGAACCGTGGATCTTGCGCTTGAAAGTTCGCCTCGTTACCTGTTGACCTAAGAGATTGAGTTGAAAAGTAGGTCTCGTACGAACTTCAAGTACTGAAAGTCTTAAGACTCATACCTGTTCATGTCTGATCAGGTCTGATCCTTTTTTCCCGGGTTATACGTGATAGATTCTTGGTCAAATAAATTTTATATCTATGAACAGACATGAACAGACATAACCAGGCATGAACAGGCCTGATCAGGCCTGAGCTTATTCAACGCTTCAGACATGAACAGACATGGTCAGGCATGAACAGACATGGACAGGCATGGACAGGTATGATCAGGCCTGAACGCATATAACGCTTCAGACATGAACAGACATGGTCAGGCCTGAACATGCATGAACAGACATGATTAGGCCTGAACGTATTTAAAGCTTCAGACATGAACAGACATGAACATGTATGATCAGGCCTGAGCATATTTAACACTTCAGACATGAACATGCATGAACAGACATGGACAGGCATGGACAGGTATGATCAGGCCTGATCATGTCTAATGTCAGGCCTGATCATACGTGAACAGGCATGATCAGGTCTAATTTCAGGCCTGATCATACATGAACAGGCATGGTCAGGCCTGATCATTTTTTCCCGGGTAAATATAAAAGACCTAACTTCACTATACGTATTAGTAATTTTTTTTATAATTAATATGTTCTAAAATTTCCCTTTGGAATGAAATTCACTCCTGGGGATTAAAGAAATAGAAAATCATTCACTCCACGTTTACTCCGCTTTTACTCTGCAAATTTTTTACAGTGTAAGCATAGTAGTTAATCATACAGAAAAAATGAGTTACGTATGACCTATACCCCCATGAAAAAAATATATTAAAATCACATAAAAAATATATTTTAAATAGCTAACTTTTGGCCGATTTTGGTCTATATTTTAAATATATTAAAAATATATCTTAGAATATATAAAAAAATACATGTATAAAAATATGTTAGTAATATATTTTAAATCTATAAGAAATATACTTATGACAATATAAAAAATATATTTTTAAGTTAATCAACAATGTAAGGAAAAACATATAAAAAATATGTTTTTTATATTTCTTTTTCTATGTTGTTGATTAACAGAAAAACATATTTTTATATAATTTTTTGATATTTTTATAATTATATTTTTTATAAATTTAAAATTTATTACGAATATATTTTTTTATCTCACCATACCTATATTTTTGTTATATTTAAAAATATATTTTTATACATGTATTTTTTATATATTCTAAGATATATTTTTAATACATTTTTGAATATGAAAAATATATTTTTTTTATAAATTTTTTTCATGGGGGTACATGGCCATATATAGAGCCTATATATTTTTTAAATAATTTTATACATAACTATATAACCAAAATTACACATATCACAATTACTTACACGCAGGATTATATAAAGCTATATTATTTATACCGCGTTACTTATTCCAAAGTGACATAATAAATAAAAAAAATTACATTAGTTAAAATTAATTATAATTATATAAACATTACCAGTAAAAACAAAATTATTTAAAATTTATAAAAATATTTATTGTCAGTATAATTTTACATACAATCCATTAAAAAAATTAAAAATTAAAATATGTACATAATTTAAAAAACATTATTAAAAGAAGCGATTTAAAACGATTAAAAAAAAAATTAATTTTACAAATATTCAGTTCATTTAAATAAATCAGTTATTGCCTTATTGATGTAATCTCCATAAGCCCAAATTAAGTCTTCTTCGTGATCGCTTGATTCTTTTGCAAAAGCCGATAATTCCGGAAACAATTCATCCCTTTCGTTATTAGAGTTAACTGTTTCCGATATTCTTTTTTCAGATCTTTTATTACATTTTTTGTGATCCGATTTAACAAGAGCCGGAACGAAATTATCCCAGGTACTATCTTCACAAAATAGAATTCTAACAACATTAGACTGTACCCGAGTCGAAATTTTTTTAAAATTAAACCCGGTTTCAACCTAGTATAGTTTTTAGTCTGAGCGTCAGGTTGAAATGGGTTTTAGAAGATAGAGAACTCCATTGGAATTAAACCCTATTTCACTCCAGTAGCGCCTACATACGTTCGTTTTCAGGCGAGTTAGGTTGAAAAAGGTTTTAAATTTAAACTCCCTTTCGGCCCTCTTCATGCACGTTTCCAGGCGAGTTAGGTTGAGAAAGGGTTTTAATTAAAACCCCGTTAGACCCTAGTTCGTCTGATGACCTATATTTATGAATATCATGATCTACATTTTTTTCACTAAATTTATAAATAATATAAGAAAATTATAAATAAAATTATACTTTGAAATTAAAACAAAATTAATTGAATAATATCGCAGAATTTTACTTTTTCCGTGTGTTTTCAATTTATTTAAGATATACCTTTAATAAATTACCTTATAAAAATATATGTTATTATGAAAATATATATTTTTCTAATATGATATTTATAGTTTTAACATGCTTATATTATTTATAAAATCTGTATCTAAAAAAATATCGTCGAAAACTAGTAGACCTTGCCGTTTAACGTCTAAAATATTTTTTCCAAACTAAATAAATATTTTTTTTTATTTTCTTTAATCGAACGAGCGACAAATTTATCCAGATTCGAAACAATTTTTCAATTGGAGCCGATCAATTTTTAAATCCATCGGCTTAGTCGGCGCGCATTTTATGTACCTAAAGATCGAAACGTTTTTCTCGCAACGAACTTGAAAATAATTCATGGAATTCGTGTCTAATGGCGGCTTAAGGGGTAGTTAAGTGGGTAGCCTGCCATTTTCGGGTAACGTGCGGAACATTGACGAAATCTAGATCCAGTAGATTTTTTACTTCTCATTTCTTAGTTTCGTTCCACGAAAAAAGTTCCGATCTTCAGGTTAAAAATGAATACAAAATTTTTTTTTTCTTCTATGATTTTTTTCGTAATATCGTAGTAAAAATATTTTTTGAATTTTTATCAATATCTATATATGGGGCATTCCACGCCGAATCGACCACTTTTGACCCCGACCCGTTTAGATTTGGAGGAAAATTTTTTCTCTTTTTCTACCCGATCAAAAACGTTTCTCATAATTTTTTCATATTTTTTCACTCAACCAAAAAAAAGTTATGAATTTTTGAAAAAAATGGCTTTTTTGATTTTAAATAGCTATAACTTTTTCAAAATTCAATTGATTGGGACGTTTTTTTCTTAAAAATATTTGTTTTTAAATTTACTTTTTGAAAAAAAATACAAAAAATTATTGCAACCTATCTTCATTGTTTTTTTGTAGATATTTGGAAAAAATCAAAAATTTTTCGATGTTTACCATTTTTGTTTTTTGATTTTTTTTTTTTTCATATAATACTTTGACATTTTCTGCATATCCTCAAATTTTTTCAGAGTGGCGTTTTTTCGATTTATATTTTTTTTTTCAAATCGAAAAAAAAAATTTTTTATAACTGCTGCCTTTAAAGTTCAATATTCGAGCGTCGTGTGGCGCGAGTAAAATAGGTCTTTCTCTCGATAACTCGACGAAACTATAGAACGATGTCGAAAAATCAGCTGTTGGACTTTTCAGCATGATTTTACTGTGCTGAAAAGTAATTGCCTATAGGAAATGTATACAAATTACCAAGCAACCGTCGTTCACTCGAGTTAGAAAAAGATAGTGATACTTTTTTCTCCATATACTCCTACTGTCGCATTTATCCTGAAATTCGCACATGCGCAGATAGAAAGACGACAATTGGAAACCTGCATAGTGATCATATGTTTCTTATTCTTATTGAATATCATAACTTGTGTGTTTGTATTGTGAAAATAATATTATTATCATATTATTAATCGTTCATTAAAAATTTTCACATTTTTAAAAACAGTCACAGATTTTAATTAATAAAATCAATAAACTAATTGATAGAATTCAATTGAAAAATAAAACATGAATAGATTGTTATTATGTACACTTGTACAACTGTATATATTTAGAAGGTAATTTTTTATTCTTTAAATGATTGAATTCCTCTCGATTGAACTTTAAAGGCAGTCGTTATAAAAAATATTGTTCGATACAAAGGATTAAAAAGAGGGATACGGTATGCATGTATTGTCAACACTCGTCTAGGGAATGTTACATTCACAACGAGAACTCGTACCTACATCTCTCTCGCACTCGCTTCGCTCGTGCGAGAAAGATGTATGTACTCGTTCTCGTTGAGAATGCGGCATAACCCAAGACTTGTGTCGCCAATCCAAGCATGCCGCAAACCCTCTTTTTAATCCTACGTATCGAAAATAGCTATTATAACTAGCCTTATTTCTCATAACACCATGTTTAAAATTTTTGAGAGTGCTCAGAGAACTTTTAAATTTGGAAAAAAAAAAATGAAAACAATAAATTTAAATGGTAATCATCGAAATAATTTGAATTTTGTTCGAAAAATCCAGTTAAAAAATAGAAGGACCTTCTGAATAATTTTTTGCACACATTTGCACACACACACATTTGCACACACACACATTTGCACACTCGCACACATTTGCACACACGCACACATTTGCACACACCTTAACACACACATGCACGCAAACACACACTCGCACACAAAACTCCGGAACTCCGAGTCGCGAAGTGAATGCGGAGTGAATTCGGATTTAATTTTAATCCGAATTCACTCCAGATTCACTCCGGATTTTTCACCGTGTACTCATGTAGATTTTACATAAACTATAAGTAAATATTACATAAAGTAATATTGTATAATCTACAGAAAAAATATGTAATTTTTGCAGAATATTATCTGCTAATATTACATTATGTTATTTATAAAAATAACATTTATGAATTTGTCAAAATAACATATTTTATCTTTAAATTTTACAAATAATGTCATCAGTAAATTTTACAGATTTTGTTCTGTAACTTTTACAGAACTGTTTTTTCCATGTATAAAATTCTAAAATTACTATACAGTATGGTAACTATTAAAAATCCTCGATGAGAATCATAACCATAAAATTCTCAGCTTATACCATTACTTATATTTTTGTCTTCTATAAATAAATTTTTTATTTAATTAAAATTAATTGGGTTTTAATGATAAATTTAGTAAATATATTATTTATATTAATAAGTTATCAATGGGTTACAACAACAGCTATCGTTAGAATGAAACCCGTAATCTTTTTAATAAAATATTATCTTTTTCACTCTCGCTTTTGTTACATTATATATAATATATAGGGGCGGGAGGGGCAAAAGGGGGTACTTAAGGAAATACCAAGTTTTCGAGGACTCAAATACGCTAAATCTTTTTTAACTTCCCGCTAAGAAAATTGTAAATTTTCAAAAATTCGGAAAGTTATTGGTTTCGGTCCGATTTACGAAAATCGAATTTTCACCAGATGTCGACGTTTTGAGGTCCAGGAGCTCGAAAATAACGGGAAGTTTCAGGGCTGGCCCACAGAGTCAACCGATAGACCGATTTTTTTTTAATTGCGAGCATCTGTCTAAAAATGGATTAAACGAAAACTCCTTTTTTTATTTTCTGCGTTTTTGAATGTAGTTTTCAGAAAAAAATTATTCAGAAGGTCCTTCTATTTTTTAACTGGATTTTTCGAACAAAATTCAAATTATTTCGATGATTACCATTTAAATTTATTGTTTTCATTTTTTTTTTTCCAAATTTAAAAGTTCTCTGAGCACTCTCAAAAATTTTAAACATGGTGTTATGAGAAATAAGGCTAGTTATAAAATTTTTTTTTTCGATTTGAAAAAAAAAATATAAATCGAAAAAACGCCACTCTGAAAAAATTTGAGGATATGCAGAAAATGTCAAAGTATTATATGAAAAAAAAAAATCAAAAAACAAAAATGGTAAACATCGAAAAATTTTTGATGTTTTCCAAATATCTACAAAAAAACAATGAAGATAGGTTGCAATAATTTTTTGTATTTTTTTTCAAAAAGTAAATTTAAAAACAAATATTTTTAAGAAAAAAACGTCCCAATCAATTGAATTTTCAAAAAGTTATAGCTATTTAAAATAAAAAAAGCCATTTTTTTCAAAAATTCATAACTTTTTTTTGGTTGAGTGAAAAAATATGAAAAAATTATGAGAAACGTTTTTGATCGGGTAGAAAAAGAGAAAAAATTTTCCTCCAAATCTAAACGGGTCGGGGTCAAAAGTGGTCGATTCGGCGTGGAATGCCCCATATATAGATATTGATAAAAATTCAAAAAATATTTTTACTACGATATTACGAAAAAAATCATAGAAGAAAAAAAAAATTTTGTATTCATTTTTAACCTGAAGATCGGAACTTTTTTCGTGGAACGAAACTGAGAAATGAGAAGTAAAAAATCTACTGGATCTAGATTTCGTCAATGTTCCGCACGTTACCCGAAAATGGCAGGCTACCCACTTAACTACCCCTTAAGCCGCCATTAGACACGAATTCCATGAATTATTTTCAAGTTCGTTGCGAGAAAAACGTTTCGATCTTTAGGTACATAAAATGCGCGCCGACTAAGCCGATGGATTTAAAAATTGATCGGCTCTAATTGAAAAATTGTTTCGAATCTGGATAAATTTGTCGCTCGTTCGATTAAAGAAAATAAAAAAAAATATTTATTTAGTTTGGAAAAAATATTTTAGACGTTAAACGGCAAGGTCTACTAGTTTTCGACGATATTTTTATCAATGCTAACAATTATCCGTGCCCACGTGATGAGCTGATAAATAATAACGCTCAGAATATTATTGTTTCCTTTTAACTTTTCACATATCTATACAATAATTATTTTAATTATTTATACGCTCACACACACAATATTTTAAGACAATTCTCAGCCAGTGTCCCCCCACTTTTTTAAAATATTCAATGACTTTCAACTGTCATAACCGTATTAACATTTTATTAATGAATTAAAAAAAAATTAAAACCTTAATTGAAAAAAGGACAATGTAGTCGTAATTTCGTTGAGATATAAAATTTAAAAAAAATTACTTACAATTGATATCAATTGGGAGTTAAACGAAATTTATTGAATAAATTTTAGTAAAATCGTCATGTCAATTCTATAATTCGAATTTTTAAATTTTATCGGCTAAAATTCATTCAATAAATTTCGTTTAACTCCCAATTGATATCAATTGTAAGTAATTTTTTTTAAATTCTATATCTCAACGAAATTACGGCTACGTCGTCCTTTTTAACTTCCCGCTAAGAAAAATGTAAATTTTCAAAAATTCGGGAAGTTATTGGTTTCGGTCCGATTTACGAAAATCAAATTTTCATCAGATGTCGACGTTTTGGGGTCCGAGGGAGCTATTCTGACTAATTTCACGATGATGTCCGAGTATATGTATGTATGTATGTATGTACGTACGTACGTACGTACGTATGTAAATACCTGTATCTTTTGAACGGATGAACCGATTTTGAACTTTAAGGGGTCATTCGACGCGGCTTGTCAATATTTTGAAGCTGAAAGAAAATTGAGCTTGATCGGTAGGACTCGTTCAGAGATATTCCAAAAATAAAATTTTTTCAAAAGTGTTTTTTTCGGATAACTTTTAATGTGCTCGATGGATTGATTCCAAAATGGACTGGGCTCTAGAACTTTATAAGCCGCGTCGAATGCCACCTCAACCATCAAAATCGATTTATTCGTTCAAGAGAAATCGCTGTCGAAAGAATTAAAAAAAATTTTTTTTTTAATTTTTTTCGAAATATCTCAAAAACGACTTGATAAATCGAATTCAAAATTTGATCAGTTTTAGAACTTGATAAAACGCGTCGATTGCCACCTCAACCGTCTCAATCGGTTGATTCGTTTGAGAGATATCGTTGGAGAAAAAATGGTAAAAAACTATTCGTTTCGAAACGAACGGCATCCAAAAGTATTTTCAAGCTCGAAGAGCTCGAAAATGTATTTACGACAAAGTTTTTGAGCTCAAAGAGCTCGAAAACAGCGGGAAGTTTTAGAGCTGGCCCGCAAGGTCAACCGATAGACAGATTTTTTCAATTAAGGTTTTAATATTTTTTTTAATTCATTTATAAAATTTCAATACGGTTATGACAGTTGAAAGTCATTGCATATTTTAAAAAAGTGGGGGGCACTGGCTGAGAATGGCCTTAAATGACTATATAAAGCCGTCAAGTTGGACACTAAAATTATCATTTTCAAAACGAAACTTTCGTAGTATACTGGTAAGTTTTAACTATATTCATATAATAATTGATAAAGTTTTTTCTTTTACTTGTAATTGTGAATATTTACTTGCCCGGGAAAAAAAATTTAGATCTGTTCTGATCAAATTCGATCAAATTAGATCAGCTCAGATCCAATCTGATTATAATTTACACTGAACCCAGATCAGAGTAGATACGATTTGATCTGTTCAGATCAAACTAGATCTGATCAGATATGACATCTTTCTTTGGGGAAAAATAGTCTAGATCTACCCTGATCAAATCTAATCAAGTCAGATCAACCTAGATCAAGTTAGATCAACCTAGATCTAGTCAGATCAAAATAGATCAACATTGATTAAACGATCAATTTATGAAGTAAATATGAATAGATCTAATTGGATCTGTACGGATCAATTCAGATCTGAGCTGATATAACTTTTTCTCAGAAAAAAAAGTTCAGATCTGCTCTCATCAGATTAGATCTGTACTGATTATAAAGAAATATTTCTTCACATTATATTATAATTATGAGATTAACTAGCTGAATTTTGACACATTCACCTAAATATCAATAATTATAAAAAGTCTATCGTAATTAAAACAAATACATTTTTTTGTTTATTCAGCTAATAATTATTTTATTATAGAAACTATAACTATGATAATAATCTACTATCGATATTATCTGATATTCATATAGGTACTTTATACACTGATCGAAAGGTTATCTTGGTTCAAAGAGAATTATCTTGAGTCAAGAGAATATTTAGGAAAATGGAATAAATCTTGGTTGAAGAAAATTTTCTCTTAATTTTGATTATTTTGATTCAAAAAGTTATGTTTTCGACCCAAATGGGTTAAAGTTTTAAGTTAAAAATATATGATTTTAGTTCAAAAAGAAAAAATATTTAAAGAAAGTAAATTGTTTTTTGAATTAATATTTTGAATTTCTTCATTCATGTATATTGAATATTTTATTCTATGAAATTTAACTTCTCTACGTAAGGAGTCAGATTTCTTAAACCAACTAGTGGCTATTGCTTGAAACAAAAATAAAAAAAATTCAAGTCAAGAAAATCAAGCTCTTGGTTTTTTTCCATAGCAGCATTCGGATAACAGGAGCACTCGAGTCTATGCAGCTTCTCTACTTCGGACACTACTTTGTGTATGCACGTAGACGCCCGAAGATCCCAAAAAAATGAAACGAGTCTGTTCAGCGCTGGCGCCGCATATGTGCAATTATATGTATATTACACACCAATATTCTAATAGTATTAGTTTATTAATTATACAATTAACTAATTTATATACATAAATTGTTTTGAATTGAAGTGTTCGGTAAAAATGTAAGTTATTGTAGTTATTAGTCATTATATCTGGTGTTTTTCCTGATTCACGTTAAGTTAAATGGTGTCGTTTCAATCACAAAAAAGTAAGTTAATTATTATTTATGCTGTTTTTAATCATATCAGATACTCAAGTTTGTTATCATTTCTGATCCTAAATTTATATAAAATTGTTTCCTTTTTAGTGTGGTATATATCATGCAGTTGATGCTGTCGATGGAGCCAGGATAAATAACCTAACCTTTCATTTATTTTTGTAACAAAAAAAAAAATTTTTATTGTAATAAAGAATCAAAATATATTTTGATGATTAATTGTATATACTCTGAAAATTGAATTTTTAATAAAAACAATTAATTTAAAATTGAACTGAATTATTGTATTTTAAAATAAAAGTATTTTTTATTTTACGTTAATGTATAATTTAGTTTTAAAATGAGTTTTTTATTTTTTTAATCTAAAATTAATTGTTTTCAGATAAAGTCTACATTTATTTTGAACTAAATGTTATCAAATCTTTAAATAAATTAATTTTTACTTGGAGTAAGTTAAATGTGCCTCCGTTTAAAAACTCGATGTATCGAAATGAATCGATATCGACTACATTCGAGAGAACGATGTTTTTAGAATGAGTTGGTATCTTCTAAAACCAAGAGCTAAATTTTCTTGAGCCAACCAAGTTGTTTTCTTGTTCGGAGAAACTAAAAACATTTAAAGCAAAAATTTATATTTTTAAATCAAAATTGAATTTCTTTATTGAAGAGCTTTATATACTCTAATTAAAAAAAAAAAATTTTTTTACCAAGAGAAAATTTTTTCAAACAAGAAAAGAGGATATTTTAATTTAAGAATTTATTTTTGGAAACGATTTTCTTCTTGACCCAAGAATTCCTTTTTTTGTGTGTATACATCGTTACATGATTTTCTTCGATTTCCAGTTCGGGCTATCTATATTTTTCTCAATTTATCTATGAATTGTCTTATTGAGAAAGTTATTTAGCATGTTTGCATGTTTAGGTTTCCACTATATTTTAATGGTGTATTACCATACGATGGACGGTGTGGCTCAATAAGTTATAGATCAATTTAAATATAGTGGAAACCTAAACATGCAAACATGCAAATAACCTTCTCAATAAGTTAATTTATAGATAAATTGAGAAAAATATAGATAGCCCGAACTGGGAATCGAACCCAGACCAATCGGCATCTAAACGAAACTTTTGAGCCTGGTTCCGAGAAAAAAAAAAATTTTTGTTTTTTTTGAAACGCCCTAATGATCATATATAGTTATATATAATTATGTATGATTATATATAAAAATTTTTTCTCGGGGTACCAAAAATATTTTTATAATTGTTTTCAGAATCATCGAATAATTCAGCAATCATGAAGTTTTTCCACTACTTAGTACTTTTCGTCGTCATGCTGACTATTGGTTTCAATGCAGGTAATTTATATATATAATTATGAGTATACATTTGAAACAAAAAGTTACATATGTACCTGATAATAACTGCACTAATTTCCGTCCATACACTGAAAAAAAGATTTATTTGAGCCAAAGATATCGTATATTTAGAAATGGCCGAATAAATATTTAATTGTGAGAAAGATATAATATATTTGAGTAGTTTAATTGCGTGAAATAATTGATATATTTGTGGTAAAAAAATGATCTAATTGCTACAAATAAATAAGGGCTTCAAATATATGTATAGTATCGCCAAATTTTAGGTTATTTGTCATAAATTTAATATCTTTACCACAAATATATCAACTACTTACCACTAGTTACTACTACTAATAAATTATATATTTCCGTCAAATTAGAAAATTATGTGAATCAACTGTCATATTTTGTTGTACCAAATATATTTATTTGTCATTAAGAAATATTTTTAAAAAAGCCACAACTAAATTGATTTATTTGGGATAAATATTTCTTTTTTTCAGTGTACTTGTTACATTAAATAATAAAAATAAAAAATTTACTGACAGAGTTTTTCACGTACGTTTAACTAAAAATTACATTTAAAATATAATCGTAATATTGCACGCCTCATAACGCGAAGCGTTTGAGGTTGTGCATTACTCTCAACATGTCCCAGTCAAGCAATTTGCCGGACTTAAATTGCGTGTATTTCATTCATTTTGTATTTGTAAGGTAATACAAATGCACCATTATCAAGATAAATGCTCTAATTATCACACTCGATGTGTTTAAAACACACATATTTTGTTTAACATTAATAAAAATATGATTAAAAAACTTTGTCGTGCTTGTCCGGATGTCTGTACGTGTGGATGTGCCACAATCACGGCCGTCAAACTAAACGTATCGGGACCATTCTTGTTTTATTAGCTTCAGAACGACACCGGATTTTTTGCTATTTAAAATGACTTTTTAATTCGCTGTCGTTTAATAATAATTAATAAAAAATATTGAAAACACTGGTCTTTTATATATCTATATGTATATAGGTGTATTTCTATGATTGTACGACTTCAGCCTTTGGCCACCTTCGGGCGCTGTTAGCCGGGCTGATAAATATGTACACGCATGCGCTGTACGTTTCTCATCGGACGCCAAAACCGCGAAAGAATGAACCCTAGAATTCAAGTAACTAAAAGTGATATTAAAAAAAAAATAATAATAATAATAATAATAATAAAACCAATATCATTTATTTTTTTATTTATTTATTAAATTCTAATTCCTTCGGTAGGATACTTAAATAATAAATTATTTTGTATTTTTGAATAAGCGTTATGAGGCGTGCACTTTTGGATTTTCCAAACTTTTTTTAACTTCCCGCTAAAAAATCGACGATTTTCGAAAAATTCGGAAAGTTATTGTTTTCACCCCGATTTGCGAAAATCGAAATTTGACCAGATGTCGACGTTTTGAGGTCCTAGGAAGCTATTCTGACTATTTTCAGAATGATGTCCGAGTGTCTGTATGTACGTATGTGTGTGTGTCTGTGTGTGACCGGTCTATAACTTTTTAACTAATGCACCGATTTGGATGGTTAAGGCGGCAATTGAAAGAGCTTGTTGGCCATCAACTTTCCTGAAAATTTCAGATCACTTGATAAAGTAGACTCGAAAATATTGGCAAATTACGGAAAAAAATTTTTTTTTTTTTTAGTTTTTTAGTGATTTCTCAGGAATGACTTAAACGATCGACTTCAAAATCTAATCAGCTCTAGAACTTTATAAACTGCGTCGAATGCGACCTCAACCATCTTAATCGGTTAATTTGGTCAAGAGATATCGCGGGAGAAAGAAATGGTAAAAAACGATTTTTTTCGAAAACAATGAGACACAAAAGTATTTTCGAGCTCTTTGAGCTCGAAAACAGCGGAAAGTTTTGAGGCTAGCCCGCAGGGCCAACCGATGCCCAGAATTTTTTTTATAAAATGCGCGTTTGAGATCCGAACTTGTTATTTTCAAATTTATATTCACGTACATTACTTATATTATTTTATTTTATATACATGGTAGGAGTAAATGCTAGTCCATCACAAGTTAAAAAACGTGCTCCTGAAGATCTATGTCCATCTGCATGGTGTTAGTATTCATTATTATTTTTACGTCAATAAAAGAAAGTAGTGATTCCAAATTTATTCTTTATTTATTTACAGGTGGATCTTGAATAGAAAATCAAAGTTATTCCAATTACCATATATTAAAAAATGTAATTGTGAAAAAAATAATCTGATGCAATAAATACATGAATTATTAAACAAACAAAAAAGCCGTCTTATTACTTTCAACATAATCAAATAACTTTAGTATCAAAACATTATTTTTAAGGTTTTATTTTTCTTTCCCACATTATTCATTTGTTTTTTTTTTACTGTCAAAAAAATTTGTTGAGAAAATATATTTTCAGTCGTTTTTTATTTCTAAATGCATATATATTTATTATCTTTGAATTGTGTACACTATTATATATCACATATAGAAAACAATTTGTTTGAATATTCTGTATATAATTACGTTTTTTTTTCCACTATCAAATCGTTCTGTTCACATCTTAAATAAGCACAACTATTACCAATTTTTTTCAATTTTTTATCAATTGGAAATAATTTCTCGTGAAAGATTCAAAAATTTTACACTGATTCGATCAAAAAAATTTTTTGCATGGAATAACTTAAAAAAAAAGTTATTTTCTAAATTTGCTCTTAGTTATTCGTTAAGAAGTAATTTTTTCCAGTTCAAATGTCGATAAAAACGCAATTTTATAGAATGTTATGGTAATTTTCCGAAAAAATCATGCTTCACTCATTTCAGAAAGTACTCCATTGTGCCCGCAGAAAATACAAAGATTTTATAATTGAATATAATTTTAAAATTTTTTTTTTCAACCAACAATTTTCGTAAGTTCAATGAAAATGTCAGAAGTTGCATATTTTTTCTCTCCAAAATTGGTTTCCAATCGAAAAATGAATTTTCTTTGTTTTGATCGTTCGTGTGTTATAATACTTTTTTGAAAATTTTTAGATTGTTGACTGAACTCTGAAATTCCAGAAAAAATAACAAAAACAAAAATTAAGTGTCAATCATAAAAAAAGAATCAATTCTTTTCTTTAAATGTCAGATGAATATAAAAACGTTATACGGGTGCGGAAATAGGGGTAGATTTCATAATAAATGACCTAAAAAATCTACTATTACCTGAGTGCACAGAAAAATTAAACATTCATGCATTCGATTACAATATTTCCGGTAAAAAAATAAAGTAGATCTACATTAGGTAGATATAATATGCATACGAATTTCGGCGCTAAATAAAGCACAATATTGTTTGAGATATACATAGATTACATAGATGAAAACGAATTTTTTAGACTAAAGGAAACTCGTGATGTACCTAGATCAACGTCTATCTACGAACATTTACGTAGATCTCCGTAAATCTAACAAATGGCGCGAGAGATAGGCGTAGATATACGTAGACGTGAAAAATTTTCTCCCGGGTTCTGATTACTTTAAAATCATGAACCTCTTAAAACAAACAAACGTTTGAAAATAAGATTTTTAAAACAATTCCATAACGAATGTTAGAGTAAACTTTCACCGATTAGTGAATTCTATTATGTTTTTTTTATTGAAGATACGATAATCCAGTATATCCTTGTTAATATTAACACATACATTTACACATCCACAATTACACACATTCCTATCTGCTTAGTATATACATTATCTTACATGTAATTTTACTATTCAGTTATTCACAATAAATCTTACAGAGCAGACGTGCTAGTTTAAGTTAATAGACGTGTTCGCTGGCATTTTTTTTGGCGCAGACGCTCTTAATTTTAATCTGCGCATGCTCAAAAAAAAGATGGCTATTATTTATTTATTTATTTATTTATTTATTTATTTATTTATTTATTTACTCACAATGTGTCATCTCTGACTTGAAACCCCCCAAGCATGTCTAACTTTGATTTGGCTTGAATAATTAGTGTGCTACATGGCTTGGGGAAAAATCTAGCAGGGGACGAACAGAACAAGCGGATAATTGCTTGTTGGGAACCCGAAAGAGACAAGTGGAGTAGCCCTTTACATAGGGTATGGGGAGAACTTGCGTCCCACCACTAATCTATGCAAGCAGCTGACCAGAGCTGAAGTCTGGTACCATGGGGGATCCATTCCAAGCCCCACTTCGACCAGAGTCTCTCTATTTCCTGAGATAGGAGGAGTGTTTGGGTCCAAATGAGGTCGGTCTCGTGGTAGTTGTCGGTGAGGCACCCGCATACAATGTATGCCTAATGGGTAAGCTAATGTGGGCTTATGTTCATATTTCGCTTTTATAATATATGGTGGAGTTGATTATAAAAATAGGGACCACACGCAACGCGAGTATGCCCAAAAGGGCGAGGTATCGGCTTCCGTGGAGGAGGTGGACTTAGGTCCCGTTACATTAATTAATTAATATCTGACTTGAAAATTAACCTATAGTATTATTAGTTTAAAAATATTAATAAAAATATGTCTGCTAAATCGTACTTCGCGGAGAGTATCTGTACAGAAAAAATTTGGTATGCAATTTACCCGATTGTATCTTTTCCTGTGTTCCTTTTGAAACCCAAATAGGATATTATTCACTAGACTCGGGATCTAAATAAATTCTCTTCACGAAATGCAATTCAGCAGAAATATTTTTATTAATATTTTGAAACTAATATTATGATAGGTTAATTTTGGAGTCAGATATGACACATTGTGAGTAAACAGACAAATGGGTGGATGTCTATCACACAAATTATCCCCATGAGGCAGATATATTGATGATCCAGAACCCAACTATTCAGATCCCGAATATCCAGATTCCCGATGATACAAATTTACTCTGCTACTTACTTACTGACAGTAAATCTTCGAAAAGAAAATGTTGGGTTCAAGAATTTCTAAGAATTTTCAAAGAATTCCTATAGAAAGTCTATAGAAAATCAGGGCTTGTTACCGTCTAAGAAAATCCATAAAAAATCAAATCTTGTCACTCTTATTAAAAGAAACGATTTAAAACAATTAGAAAAAAATAATTTGAAATATTTTTTAATGCCTTTGAAAACTTTGAATACTTTTGAATCACCCTTTTTATGGGCATTCAACATTGCAAATCGTTTCGAATCGTTTCTTTTATAATCAGGGCAGTGTGTGAAAAAATCCATAAAAAATTTATAGATCATTAGAACGTCAATATTGGAGAAAATCTATAGAAAACCAGGACTTGTTACTGTCTAAGAAAATCGGTTGAAAATCAGGACTTGTGACCGTCTCAGAAAATCTATATATAGATTTAGTATATATAGACCAAGTAAGTTCAAATCGGTTGATTCGTTCCAAAGATATCGTCGGACATAAAAAGTTTACATACACACATCCAAACACACACACACACACACACACGGACGTCCACCCGGAAATAGAATAGCTTCCTAGGACCTCAAAACATCGACATCTGATGAAAACTCGATTTTCGAAAATCGGATCCAAACCAATAACTTCCCTGTTTTTGAAAATTTGCAATTTTCATAGCGGGAAGTTAATAATAGCTATCTCTTTTTTTGATCATGCGCAGATTAAAATTTAGAGCGCCTGCGCCAAAAAAAATGCCAGCGAACACGACCAATTACTATCGTTGTTATATTTTACATTCCTTGTGTCACATACTTCATACGCATTTATTTCACAACCATTCCAATTATGGACCCAGATGGACATGTGAAGTCTCAGAGGAAGTAGAGATAATAATTTTTTTTTTTTTGGAGGAAAAGTTTGAATTTTATTTGTGAAATTAGTTTTGTTCTTTGGTGAACAAACGTGGCTATTCCTTAGATTTATAATGGCAGAGAGTCACGCACATTTTGGTATCGTGAAGCTTAATAATGAAAATTATCAATTGTGGAAATTTCATGTGAGATCACTATTGATTAGAGATGGTATATATAAAGCAATCACTTCAGCAAGACCAACAGACCAACAACTTCAATCAGCATAGGACAGATCAAACTCTAAAGCATGGGCTACAATTAATTTATTAGTAGATGATAGTCAGGTGAGTCTCATAAGAGACGCTACATCAGCTAAAGGAGCATGGGAAACACTTAAAGAGTATCATGAGAACGAAACTTTAACTATAATGTCGTTCTTTTGCTAAAGCAATTATGTTCAATAAAATTGAGTGAACATGGCGACATGGAGGCACATTTGGCTAAAATGCAGGACTTGATGACCAAGATAATATTACTGGGAATGGAGCTACTTGAGAAATTAAAATTAGCTACGATGCTATGCAGTGTACCTCATTCTTACGATGGATTAATTACAGGACTAGAAGCCAGGCCGAGTAATGAGCTCACTCTTAATCTGGTCAAAAACTAGCTTATCGCCGAATATAAAAGACGTCAAGGTCAAGGTGAAATAAGTGAGTCTTCTGAAGCTACTTTAAAGGTAAACAGAGAAAAGAAGCAAATAGTTTGTCGTTTCTGTCATAGAAAGGGACATAAAATTGCTCAGTGTTTTAAATACAAGAATTCGAAATCACATAAAGATAACAACACAGTAAATAAAGTATCAACAGGAGCGACAGAAACAGCACTTTATCAAGATCCAGCCTATTGTGTTAGACGAAAAGGAAATAATCCTCTATTGCTTTTCGATTCGGCAGCTACCAAATACATGACTAATGATATCAAATTTTATACGTCACTTAATACTAAATATGAGTCACAGGTACGTGTTGCAAATAAACAGTACAGTAAAGTATATGGTATAGGTTCAGGTGAAATAAAATATATTAATAAAAATGGTGAAAGAAGAATTTTGAAATTAGAGAATGTCTTAAACGTACCAGATTTTGATACTGGTTTGACATCAGTTAGGATGCCCCTGGCGGTTTTGAATCACCCTGGAAACAGCCTGGAAACACCCTGGGAGTGGAAACACGGTGGAATCACGGTGGATCCAGGGTGGTTAAACAGTGGGTTTGTGCCATTTTATCACCCTGATTCCACGGTGGTTACACGATGGTTACACAGTGTACCCACCATGATTTCACGGTGTATCCACGGTGATTACGCGGTGTACGTGGAATCACGGTGGGTACACCGTGTAACCATTGTGGAATCAGGGTGAGTACACAGTGTAACCACCATGGAATCACGGTGATAAAATGAAAAAAAAACTACCGTGTAACCACCGTGGATCCACCGTGATTCCAGGGTGATTCAAAACCGTCAGGGGCTTAACAACGATGGATACAGTGTTTTGGTAGAAAATGGAATGCTCGTTGGATTGAAAGGTAAAACTGAAGTTGCTGTTGGTGATGTACATGGTGAGATGTGTGAGTTGAGACAAGCTTAACGTGCTCTTATGGTACACAATGGACATTCTAAGAATTGTATTCAAACATGGCCTCAGAGATATTGTCATCGTGATCCAGAAGCAATAAAAAGCTAGTCAATGACGAGTTGGCGTCAGAATTAGATTGGCGCGTTGTAATATAGAAGCTTATTAGCAGAGTTGCATTCAGGGGAAGTTATCAAAGACACCATTCCCGAAGAAATTAGAATCAAAAACTACAATACCACTCCAGCTAATTCATACAGACTTAAGTGGGATGATTCCCACGACAACACCAGGTGGTCGAAAATATATGATGACAATAATCGGTAACTACAGTCGACATACAAGAATCTTTCATCTTAAATCAGAATCCCAGGCGAGTCAGGTAATCAAGAATTTATTTAAACATTCTCAAACACAATTTAATAAAAAGCCACAAGTTATTAGGTCTGACCGTGGTGGAGAATATATGTCACATGATTTAAGAGATTTTTTACAAGAAGAAGGAACAATGGACAGCACCCTATTCACCACAACAGAATGGCGTTGCTGAACGCAAAAATAGATATTTAATGTAAACTATCAGGACGATGCTAATAGACGCAAAATTAGCGGATAAATATTGGGGTAAGGCAGCGATTATGGCTGGATACGTACAAAATAGATTACCTACGAGAGCTAAGAGCTTAACTTCATATGAACTGTTCTATGGCATCAAGCCTGATGTTGCTCATTTACGACCTTTTAGGTGCCGAACATTTGCTCATGTGCCCAAAGAATGTCGAAAGAGGTTAGATAAAAAGGTCGTACCTTATATTTTTGTCAGCTATTCACCAGAATCTAAAGCATTTAGATTACTGCATAGAAGTATTGGAAAAATTTTAATTAGCAGAGATGTGCAGTTTATTGAAGATGAACGTGATTCAGAAAGAGTAACAGTTAATTTTAATATTGATGAAATTAAATCCACTGTCAAAGAAATACAAAACGAAGTCTTACATAACAATGTTGTTAGTTTTCCAATCGTTGATGACAGTAATTACGTTGAAATAGGATCAAATACTACAAGTGATGTTGATTACGAGACTCAAAATAATAATAATGAGTCTCCCGAACCACATAGTTTGTCACAAGCTAAAAGATTAGCAAGACTTAACTAGCTAATAAAAATGATAACACAGGTGAAGATGATCAAGAAACCGTAGCGTGTGTAGTTAATGCCGAAATGATGACAGCTCCTCAAGAACCTGTGAACATACAAGAAGCATCATCTGGACCAGATGCTAAGAATTTTCTGACGGTGGATAGTTTAACATGGAATTAAATTAATAACCAGCATCCACAACTCACCCTCGACCTATAATTTCCGAATAACTTATCCATATTCATCACCTTCTTTTGTGTCCTCATACCATTGACATATTTAACAATAAATATGAAACTCCTCCAATGGAATCTCAATGGTATGTCTACAAGATACGAATATTTAACAATAGTTATTGAAAAACATACTCCTAATCTTATTTGTTTACAAGAAACAAACTTTAAGGGAAATAATTTCATAAACCTATCTGGGTATAAATGCTATTTTAAAAATATAATTAACTCTGCACCCGCCAGACTACGTCAGTCATCTTATCTCAGAAAATAGATATATGTTACATATATATTCCAAACAGTCACGTATTAAGTACTGATGAACTGAATGACATCTCCCAACAAATGCATCATCCCTGCATCATCATCGGAGATTTCAATAGCCACAACCCGATATAGGGATCGGACAAATTCGATCCAATTAGAGGCAAACTTATTGAGGACTGGATTGACCAATCTAACTGGACCATTCTGAACAATGGAAGGCCAACTCACATATGTCTAGCCACAGGAATAGAAAGTGTAATTGACTTATCTTAATCCAGCCCTGACCTCATACATCTCCTGTCGTGTTCAGTAGATGACAACCCACATGATAGCGATCACTTTCCCATTTATTTAAACCTCGAAGAACCAAACACAAACCTCCAGAAGCCTCATACACCTAAGAGGATAATAAACAAAGCACAGTGGACCGAGTTCACCAAAATTTCAGAGCAAAAGATAAAATCACTCCCTCCTGTAAATCCTGATCTCCCAATCGACCAACTTATAGATAAACAAGTCACAGCAATTAAAATTTCTGTCAATCTTACTATTCCAAAGACAGTTGCGAACTCCAAGAAACAGCCGCATGAATGGTGCACTGATGAAGCCAAAAAATCAATCGAAGATAAGAAAAGAGCATTGAAACGATACCGGAAAAATAAAAATAGGATTAATCTGTTAAAGAAGAACCTCTTGGCAAAAATTCGTGGCTACACTAAACGTCGAAACACTGACTGATTTGATATGGAAAAAAATAAGGAAAATAAATAGTAACAATCAAAGCAAGACCATCACGACACTTCTGAATCAAAAGGGCATTCCCATTACCTCTGATTCCGGAAAAGCTGAAATCCTAGCCGATTCTTTTGCATTCAACTCCAGTGATGAAAACTTCTCAACTAACTTCCTTACGATATTAGAAGATACAACCAAATGTAAACACCAATCGAATAAATACAATAAAACAGAAACAAAAGACCAGAAGCTGACATCTGATCAAGATCTTGATGATATTAATCAACAAAACACGGTATTTACAATGGATGAGCTCACCGAGGTATTAAAAATAAGTAAAAATTCTAGTCCTGGCCCCGATGGTAGACCAGTAATACTTCTTAAACACCTACTATCAAAAAATAGTCTTAAATATATTCTGAGTATTTATAATGTCATATGAACCAACAATGTATTTCCTCAACAGTGGGGAATTGCAACAGAGGCCCCCATTACAAAACCACACAAAAACCACTCGAATTCGGCCAACTATCGCCCTATGTCATTAACCTACAACCTAGGTAAAGTAATGGAAAAAATGGTGAACAAAAGACTGACGTGGTTCCTGGAAAACCTCCAATGGTTTTCACCAGCACAAAATGGATTTAGAAAAGCAAACTCAACCAACCACCACCTACACACACTCCATAGCTTCTTAAATGAAGCTTTTGAAAATAACCTGTCAGTAATTGCTATGTCCCTAGATCGAGAAAAAGCATACGAGATGGTTTATAAGCCTCGAATAATTGAGATATTATCAGGAGAACTAAAGTTTCACGGTCACATCATTGAATACATCATAAACTTCCTATAAAATAGACTCATACAAGTAAAAGTAAACAATACTATATCCAAGCTGAGGGAAATACACAATGGATTACCTCAAGGATCCGTAACCAGTGTCTCACTATTCCTAATAGCCATCAGTGAAATAACCAAATGTATCACAAGTCCCACCAATGTTCTCCGATCCGCTGATGATCTATAACTATCTACTGTTCCGGTGAGAAAATCACAAATATTTGTAGCATACTCCAAAAATCTCTCGATAAACTAGGCGAATGGTGTAATGAGTCTGGATTCAAATTTTCAGAAATCACATCTGAATATATGATATTCTCACAAAAAAAATACATTGACCACTAAATCAAAGTATACTTAAACAACAAACCGCGACGGCTGGTACCCCACCTAAAAATCCTGGGCATATACTTTGATAAAAGACTAACCTGGAATAAACACATATCAATCTTAAAAAGTAAATGCTACCAACGTATAAATCTCTTAGAATCAATTGCATCAAAAGAATGGGGAGCTGATACCCAGATACTCATAAGCACCTATAAAGCAACCACTAGATTTGTTCTAGACTATCCCTGGCGGTTTTGAATCACCCTGGAAACAGCCTGGAAACACCCTGGGAGTGGAAACACGGCGGAATCACGTCGGATCCAGGGTGGTTACACGTTGGGTTTGTGCCAATTTACCACCGTCTATACACGGTGGTTACACCCTGAATCCACGGTGGTTATACGGTGTACTCACCATGATTCCACGGTGTATTCACCGAGATTCCATGGTGATTACGCGGTGTACGTGGAATCACGGTGGGTACACCGTGTAACCACCGTGGAATCACGGCGATAAAATGAAAGAAAAACCCACCGTGTAACCACCCTGGATCCACCGTGATTCCAGGGCGATTCAAAACCGCCAGGGATGGTTCAACTATATATCAATTTGCATCTAACAGCCAATTAAGTAAACTTGATTGAATCCAAACGACATTCCCCAGAGTAGCCCTTGGAGCATACAGAACGAGCCCTTGAGACAGCATACTAGTAGAAGCCGGGGAAGTGCCCCTAGACCTTAGAAGGATGCCACACGCAATGGGGATTTTTGATTATACCCCCGGTAAATGTCCACTCTTGGTTCCGACTGAGAGTGTCGTCTGGGTGGAAGAGATGGGATTACGCAACGCGAGTATGCCCAAAAGGGCGAGGCCTCGGCTTCCGGTCGGCGGAAGCGGACTTAGGTCCACGTTACATTAATTAATTAATTGCCCAAAGGAATAAAGTCATCTTGTTTTTTCGCTGATGAGTCCAGTTTACACAAACGAATTTGCACTTGTACGGAGAATTTTGCTTCCTTGGACTGGGACCGTGAGTTGGAAATATCATCAGCTTGTTTTGGAGACAACTTGAACCGAATAATATTCTGCTGTGGCTGTAAACTTGTAGGCTCGACTAATTCGGTCAACAAGTCGAATAACGGGGACTTGCTGAATTCAATATCCGGATCTAAAATAATGATCTCGGGTGAATTTTTTGATTTCGAAAGAGTCTTTTTGGGAAGTTGATACGGCCGAGATTGACTGCGATTGAGTTTTAACTTTGATATTTTATATAAAACATCCGATTGCTGGTACGGCAATGATATTGAAGTACTTACTGGTGTACGTTTGAAATGTCAGCAGAATATTTTCAGTTATTTTTGGAATACACTTCATTTTTTTCTCGAATTTGCTGTGGTTACTTCCCAATAAATTTTTGAGTAATTCTTGGTCGTATCTCGATGGCGTGGAGTTTCCCATTTTGCACTACACTGGTCTGTAGAATTATATATTTAGTCACTATAGTCCGGTTGAGTTTATTAATGTAGTGTAAATATTGTCCGAAAAATGGCTGACGGCAAAACTACTTGACGTTTGAAAGGAACACTGTTACTTGACTGAGGTCAAGCGAGGTTGACGTGTTAATTCTTTTTTTTTTCTTTAATCTAAAACGTAATTTTCTGTGTTTTTTTTTCCGAGCAAAATAATTCAAGTAAACTTTAATATTAAATATTAAAGTCATGATGTATTATAGGATATACTTTAGTACAAATCAAAAGGATACTTGTAACTCTGTCAAGTGACAGAAGAGTACTCGAACAAAATCGTAATGAAATTTGGAATATAACACTTCTGAAATAAATGTCTTACCAGGGACACTACATGTCGTAGGCGCGATCTCGTGGCGAGCACCGAACTACTCCCGCTGCTGCTGTCTAGCACCGGTTTGATCAAAAAAAAATTTTTTTTTTTTTCGCCTAATTATTATAAATCTGATATGTTTGCGCATTTTTAGCCCTACGCATGACATTTGGGGCAAAATGGACAAGCCCAAAATTTTGAAAAAGTGATTTTTTCATATTTTTATCGTCAAATTAAAAAAAAATTATTATAATTCCACGTTTCTAGCCATACGCATAACACCTGGGGCAAAATGGACCAACCGAAACTTCCGAAAAAATTATTTTTTCATATTTTTCGGCCGTTTCTCTATGTAAGAGGCAAATTTGGTCACTAAAAATATATAAAAAATAAATACTTTTTTTTTAGTTGATAAATTTTTGAAATAAAGTAAAACGATAAATTTGTTTTTTTTTTATTAAATAACAATTAGTAATTAAGGTAATCGAGAGTGAACGATTTATTACACCTTAAAAAATTTTTTTTGAGTCATATAAAACCAACAATAGTTGTCAAGAGAAAGAAATACATCCTTAATGATGAAAACAATTTAAAAAAAAAAAACGAAAAAAAAAATTTTTTTTCAGAATTTTGGCAAAATATCCATAAATTTGTTCGAAATAGGACAAAAGTAAAGTGATCTTATAGTTGAAAGCCACAAAAAGTAATAATTGGCTTAGGGGGGCCGCTCTGCCCCACCCTCCCCTACATTTAAACGCTGGCCCCTAAAATTTTAACATCATTCAGTTTCAAACTCGAACCAAGTTTTCTCTGAGCATAAGCAAAAGCTTCAACTCCAAATATTAATAATCGTAACGATCATTCAATTTTACAACCAAATCATCATGAGTGTTCAGTGTGTTTTATCTTCAAGTCCACAATCTACAACTGGATCCAAGCGGTGCGCCGTTATTTTTGACATTGAGGATGATGCTTAATGCAAAAAACCAAAAATTGAAGAATCTAGTGAAGTGGCTTCATCCAATAGTTTTTTGCCAACATGTGAGATGGACGGAAATTTAAACTATCGTCCAGTGAACATTCAACGGGTGAGAGCAACCATTAGCGTCAATAGAAAGACGAAAATGGTGCCCAGGAAGAAGATAGTTTCGGTGCCTGAACCTGTCATTGTAGAGGAGGAGGTGGAACTGATCACAGTTCCTAAGCTAGTGAAACCAGATCTTCAGCGGAAACAATAATGTGAGTGATGCAGCCAGTTTGGAAAAGCCACGAGATGTCTGGGCTTTGTTCCATTATATGAAGAAACCACGTGCACAAATATATCGTCATTTGTAAATATTTTTCTTTATATATATTTTTTTTACTGTTGGTGCTCATGTGTATATTTGTATATTTATATATTTAAGAAATCTCAGTGATTAACGTGAAATAAGAACACTTATATGTGCAATTATTTTCTAATTTTTTGCTTACGTTTTGTCATTATTTGTTATAAGTTTGACACATTTCTCAACGTAGTTTTTTTGATAATTAATTTTTTAATAATAGTGAGCATTTTTTTTTATATATATTAGACATAACTACAAAGTTAATTTTTTTTTGTTACATAATTTTTTTTTCAATTTTATGTAAAAATTTTCATGACAAATTATTTCTATTTTTTTAATAAAAATTTATTTTTTTGTATTTAAATAATTTTTTTAATATTTAAAAATAGTTCCAACATTACCCCAATCCCATTACGTATAATTTATAAATAATATTAATTATTCTCTACAAGGACGATAATTTAAGCTTATTTTATTATTTAATTTTAATTAGTTTAAATTAATATTAATTTTTTTTTTTAATAATTTTGATTAACTATATCTAAGTCACTTTTTATTTATTAAGTGCAAGATTGAATACCGGCGAAGATTGGAATTTAAGGTAATTATTCAATATTCATATTTATTTGATTTTACAGTGTATTTCTAAATATTTTTATTACGTGCGGTTCCGAAGTAATCCTAAGAAAACTATCATAAAAGAAATTTACCAAATTTTTGTTCGTCTTAAAAAGGATCTTCGAGCTTCAATAAATATTTTTCGATAATTAAAATTGATTTTTGATTGCTCCGGAACCGTGCATAATTAAAAAATGTGAAGACCCAGATCAGAAAACTAGACACATGAAGCTACAGTTTGACTTTTTATTTTTATTGTACGACTATTTTCCTTCGAGTTACAAACTGTTGAAAATTAATAAAAAATTTGAAATTTTTTGAATATCCTTTAATTTTCGTAACTAGTATATTTTAAATTTATTTAAATCATAAAATTTCTTATTAAATCTTTCAACTTATACATTTTTAACATCGAATAATCAAAAGTAAGCAATATTAATTTATTTTATTGCCCTTTTCTTTTAGTTTCTCGCATAATTTAATTATCAAATTTAATTATTAAAAATGAAAATGCAATAAAAACTTTGAATATCTAAATGATACGAATAAAATTTTTAAATCAGGTAAAAATATGAAAAACTCTAATGGAAAACCGGGAAATATCAGGGACTTTTGAAATCATTTCTTGTGGCCACCCTGATTTTCGATATTGCTTATAGTTATTGAGTTATTAACAAACATTTTGCAAATATTTTAGATGATATGACTTTAGCCGACGGGTTACAAATTTTTTCTTTAATTGGAACATGATTTGAACGCTGGACAGCTTCTATTCATTCAAAATATAGTTGACTGCTTATTTTAGAGTTTCAACCAACGAATAAGAAGTTTCACATCAAGATTACAAATATATATGGTTATGTGACTAGTATATTTGTTTTGCATTGATTAAACTTATTTTTGTTTCATCGCTCTTTTCACTCCATTCAAATAAACAAATACAAATCTATAAAAATTCAACCAATCAGAAATTCAGCTCCTCCCATCTTTCATCTCTCCCTTTTAAAAAAACCAAATTCTTGGCCTTAGTCATGAGCAAGCCTGATCTAGAATGAGTCATGCATGATCATGCTTGATCATGAATGATCCGGGCCATGGATGAGTCATGCAGGATCAAGCCTAAATTATGCATGAATCATGCACGGTCAGGCACGAATCATGCATGAATCCTGCATGATCATGCATGGTGATTTTATCCAGGGTGATAATATGTAACTAATAGTTTTAATTAGTTTTTGTATTTTTTTTTAACTCAATCATTATCATTTTATTAAAATATAACTTTTGCACAACCGAAAATATACAGGACAGTCTTAAACAATAAAATGGGATAAGTTTTGAATGAGCCAAAAAAATCGAAAAATTGAATTGAAAAATAAAAAAGGAAGAACCGTCAGTAAAGCACCCCTAGCGCTTTCGCGCTTGAGGTGTGCAAAAGTATGTAAATAACTTATTATTTATATTGCTATTCATTATGATACAAATTGATGGTTAAAAAATGAAGAAGCTTTATTATTAATATTCAAGGGTCGCTTGAAAACGTCCAAAAGACAGTACTCGGAAACATTCAAAATTCTTGAGCGATGTTGAATTTGTTCGGATTTTCTGCGCAGTGTTGCCAGTTATCACCAGCGACTTATTTCCAGCTCATTCAATTCATCTCTTTCTTTATTATTTTTACAAAAAATAAAATAATAAAAACAGCTGTTGTATTTCAAGCCGCTTATCGATCATAATCACGACAGTTAAAATAGTCAATGATAAAAGGGAACCCTTATTAAAAGAATCGATTTAAAACGATTAGAAAAAAAAAATTTTGAATACTTTTTAATGCTTTTGAATACTTTTAAATCACTCTTCTTATAGGAATTCAACATTGCAAATCGTTTCTTTTAGTCAGGGAAGGAAAAATTAAAAGGGAAATATAAATAAATAATCTATTGAATTAATTAATACTAAATTTTTATTTACTTACAGAAATATACATTTAAATGATTTATATTTACAATATTTAGTTCTTTTCGCTCTTTTTGCTGGTTCCAGAAACTGGTCCATTTCAAAGGGATCTTCCTTCCTCCCCTTTTTCGAATTGGACTGGACCAATCCTTCCTGACTGAGCAATTTTGCCTGGTTCTGTTTTCGGCATGTAGATATCTGCACAAAAAAAAAAGTTATCTTGAGTCAAGAAAATATTTTGGAAGACAATTTGTTTTGGTTAAAAAAAATTCGTCTTGGTCGGAGAAGATTTTGACTTTATCTGAGAAAATTTAGGTTTCTAAAAAATTTTTCTTCAATCAAGAATATTTACCTTCAGTCGAGAATTTTCTTTTTTCTGTGTGCTATTAAATTTGAATCCCTTCAGAGCTCATTTATTTTCTTGGCTCATCATTTATTTTTTTGCGGGCGTTCCTTCAGCACTTTGTTCACTACTATCCCGCTCGCGTTTCCGTTGTAACCTCGTTCCCTTGTATGGACCAGAGTATGTTTTTACTGCAGGAGCTTTCGGCCTAGCACGTGTTTTCGGCCTAGCACGTGCTTTCTGACGACGCTCTTCATCCCTTAACTGACGAAGACGGTCTTCCTCCATTTTTTTTTCTAACTGATCTAATGTCGCCTTTAACCGCGCTCGCATTTCTACAGCCTCCCGAAGTTTATCGGAGGCAATGTAAATAGCTACAGTTGCAACATCTTGCAGATCTTGTCTGCAAGGTGGTGGTGATGGTGATGGTGGTGGTGGTGGAGATTGAGGTCCGCAAAGAATTTTTTGAACTGGCATAGCTGCAGTGATCTTCGACTGTGTAATCTTTGGCCCTCAACAAAACGAAATTCTTATTGATATAATGTGATAATTGAGAATCAGAACTGCACCAGAATATTAAAGTCACGTAGTTTATACTTGGTCACAAACGTATTCACTGATCGCTCAATTTACAATGAAGCTACACTGGGACTTGGCCAGACCATGAGTAGAAATTTCCCCTTCTTAGCATCCTGCTCCGTGATAGTTTACCACGGGAAGGGGAAACTTCCTAGTCCTTATGCTGAAAAAGAGAGCCCGTGTTGGCAGGAAGCCTAGTACATGGTGGGGACAACTGAATCGGTCACAGCGCTAGCTGTGAGCACAATTTTGTTGAATCATGCTCTCGCCACGGGAAGGGGAAACTTCCCTTCAGTTACCATACAATAGGGACAGGCGATAAAAATCAATTTATGAAACTATCAATAGATTTACAAACAATCGACTACTATCTAAGCGATATTTTGTGCATTCAATTGATCTATTGTTGATATTTTGTTTGTTCCAAAAGATCGAAATTTGATAGGTAAGTTTTGAAAATTTTAAGGGGCCTACTTTGCTCCCTGGGGCCCACTTTGCCCCCTTCTCCCCTACATAATCCGAATCCCACCATCGGCCAGGGCTGAAAATTTCTAGAATTGATAGAAGTTTACACTGAAAAAAAAGTATAAGTCCTACGCTTATAAATTTAAGTGATATCGCAATACTTGGTATTGCGAATATACTTATACCAAATATAAGTCTCAACGCAATATTTTTAAGCGTATGACTTAAACTCGCTTAAGTCATACGCTTAAACCGAGTTTTAGCGCCACCGCAAAACTCATATAAGCACTACACTCAAATCCTTACACTCATAAATTGACAGAATTAGAAAAGAAAGGTTATGAAAATAAATATTGCTATATTTATTTAAAAATGAAATTTATTTAAAAATTAATAAATAATTAATAATAATTATAATTGTAGTATAAGTCACAGAGTATTAACCCTAGATGTGACAAGGTATATTAATACTCATATAATTAGTTTTTAAAATATTTAAAGATGAAATAATAATTTTAATAATGGTTAGATCGTACAATAATAAATGATTTATCAGAATCAGAATCAAAAAGGAATCCATAAATGATTATTTTTAATCCCAATTATGTAATTAATCTTTTGAATGCTCTTAAGAACGATGTATAGGTTAAAGCAGGTTAAAGGTATAATATTAACACGGGGAAAAAGATGCGAAATACGCACTGAGTCTTACTTTTCTTACTATACTCTCTGGACTTGCTATAGTATCGTACGGAAAATATAAGTCTCTGACTTAAACTGAGTATTGCGATAATACTTAAACTTTTTATATCATATCCGCAATACCAATTCATTAAAAAAGAGTATACCAATAGGACTTAAACTTTTTTTTCAGTGTAACGTAAAAAAATTTCGAAAAAATCAACGAACACAAACAGTTTTAAAATCACGTTTAAAATGTTAGTTTTCAAAAATCATACAAAAAAACACTTGGCATAATTTATTTGTATTCTTTTTTGAAAAAACATTTTATAGCTTGAAATCTCTAGTTTCGGTGCATTTTGATCAAAAACGTTCAAGACCTAGGGTTAATGCGCAAACATGAGAAATATCGCAAGACAAAAATTTTCGAATTTTTTTTTTTTTTTTTAAGTAGTCCACGGGTTGGAGAAAAATTTTTCCAGCTAATAAATTATTAAGCTAATAATTCGTTTTTTTTAACCTTGTAGGACAATTTATCGCAGGTATATCAGCCAATAAACGAAAAAGGATCCTTTTAGCTTCGATATTCGATTTCTCAGCTACTAACGATTGATAATTAACATAATAAACTTTACTTATTAGGCCCTAATATATATTACTAGGCTTCGGGTAATCCCATATCCATGGACTGCAGTCAACTGAGTCAATTTCAAATTCAAATCCAAGTCAAACAAATATAGAAAGAAAATATAAACTCTACGAGAAATATAAAATAAAAACTATAAGCTCTATGACAAATATTAAAATATAAAATTTACTCATTAAAATGTATTTGTCTAATAATATTACTTGAACGACAACTTCAAGTAATAGGATCAAGTAAAATATTTGTGAAATAGAAGAAAGATTAGAAGAACCCAAAACGAATGGAAACTGCAGGGTCTGTCCTAATTACTTATGGCCTAGACTTTATGTAAATCCTATTGTTATAGTTGCGAACTTCGAGATGAGTGTCTGATAATAAGGTATTAGTCCTTCGGCTGAAGCGGAGAGCCCGTATAAATTTCTATCGTATCGTCCACAGATTTTTTTTTTTTTTGTTAACTAAAGTTATGAATAAATGGATTCTATCAACGTCCAAATTGGATTGAAAAAATCGATAAAATGTCGATACCACCAATCGACAGCATTTTTTCTGAAACGTATTTTAACATCCGTTAATTTTTATATAAAAAAAAAAACGTCTGTGGACGATACGATAGAAATTCGTTTAAAAAAAAATGCTATCGATTTTTTTTTCTCTTTCATTTTTAATGTCAAAAACTTGGCAAAATTCCATCCTTTCAAGCATCTGATGAGATTTGGCGGAGAAGGAGCGCGACCGATAGGCAGCTGCTCGTACGAGAGGGAGAGGTCCGAGTGCCTGGCTGGTTTATTCATCATATCTTGTGAAATATTTGAGATACATAAAAACACTATGTTGCCTTTTTTGTGTATTTTTTCATTTTAAACATTTTGTTTCCAATAAACTGCCCCAACAAACCAGTGGTTCGGGAGTTATTTCGATTTAAACAATTAAATTGTTAGTAACAATTGTTTGCACCACTTTTGAGCAAAATGGACCCGATTTTCATGATCCTTGGCCTAAAACACGTAAGTAATCGTTGATTTTAGCTGGTGCCAACAAAATTTATACGGGCTCTCCTCTTCAGCCAAAGGACTAACATGTGTTTTCCGAAGAAAACAAAGTGATTTGTTATTATCTTAATTTTTTACCGACGATATTCTTCGAACTAATTAACCGATTTTGATATTTGAGTCGGCATTCGACGTAGTTTTTCAGACTCGCACGCTAAAACGTTATTCCGCTGTGCTAAGTACAGAAGCGGTAACTTACTATTATGGTATTCCTATACAAGTTACCGCTTCTGTGATTAGCACGGCAGTATTAGAATCAATAAGTTTTGCGATTATTGAGCTTATTAAAAACAACACTTTTTTTTAATTCTTTCGACAACAATATCTCTTGAACAATTAATCCGATTTTAATTGTTGAGGCGGTACTTAACACGGATTATATAGCTTTAAAGCTGATTAGATTTTGAAAACGATCTATCAAGTATACTGAAGGTTATCAAAAAAAAATATTTTTCAAAAAATTTTATTTTTGAAATAACTCGAATTGCACTGTACCGATTAAGCTCAATTTTTCATAACACCTTGAAATTGATGAACCGCTTGAAACGCCACCTCAAAAAGCCGAATCGGTTTATTCGTTCAAAAGTTACAAAATATTTACATACGTTCGTACACACACTCAGTCATTCTCCTAAAAATAGTCAAAATAGCTTCCCATAGGACCTTAAAACGTCGAGATCTGCTCAAAACTCGGTTTTCGAAAATCGGACCGAAACCCATAACTTACCTTTTTTTTTTGAAAATTTTCAATTTTTGCAGAAAGTTAAAAAAGTAATTCATTTAAATTAAAATCTAATAAAAATTGTAAGAATATTTTATTATTCAATAATTTTTAAATAGTAATTAATTCTTTGTTATTGCGGATAGTAAATTGATAAAGCATTTTTAGTAAATTAATAATAACTTTTATTGGCAAAAATAAAAATTGAGATTTCGATCGTCAACTAAAAAAGCATATATTTTATATAATTTTAATAACATTTTTGAATATTTAAAACTTCCAAAAGTAAAAAAAATTTTATGTAAGGCAATAATTATCCTATGAATTTGTGCAGATAAGAAAAGGGACAATTCGGAGACATAATTATACCCATATATCTGCTGCTTTGTCTACACTGAGAGAAAAGTCGATAGTTATTTTAACTAAGAAGACTTCAACTATTAAAAGTTAGTTATTGGTACTAATGCGTTAGTATGGCTAACTATTCAGTAGTTGCACGAACTAAAAAAAAATTAATTAAAGCAACTAAAATTTTTCTGTCTCCGAAAATTGTTGTTTTAACTAAAAAAATTTAGTTGATAGTATATGAATTTTAAAATTAACTATAACTTAATTTTTTTAGTGTATAAATAAAAATTGTTTTTATTATAACTGCTGATTTAAAGTTAATATAACTTAGTTGTTATAAATATAAATTTAGTTAATGGAACTAAAATTTTGAAGTTACTGTAATTGAGTTAAATGTAGGCAGGAAATGGATTTTTAATTATTTTTCAAAACTTAATGATTGAGTAAATAAATGTTTTTAAATCGCCAAAAACTTTTTCTCAAACATACTTTTTTTTGTAAAATTTTTTCCAAAAAATTTTTTTTCTTAATTTTTTTAGGAAACTCCAGTTGTTAAAAATATTTTGAAAATAGAAATAAATGTTTATATCAATTATTTAAGATAAATTGGAATACTTATACTGCACTGTCGTATAAAAATTTTCGATTTAAGCTTAAAATAAAAAATTAATTCTAATTAAAACTCTATAGAGTCTCTATTTAATAATTAAAACCATGTGAATGGTATATTTGTACGAAAAAAAATTATTTATTTAATGCACTGAAAAAAAAGTTTAAGTCTTATTGGTATACTCTTTTTTAATGAATTGGTATTGCGGATATGATATAAAAAGTTTAAGTATTATCGCAATACTCAGTTTAAGTCAGAGACTTATATTTTCCGTACGATACTATAGCAAGTCCAGAGAGTATAGTAAGAAAAGTAAGACTCAGTGCGTATTTCGCATCTTTTTCCCCGTGTTAATATTATACCTTTAACCTGCTTTAACCTATACATCGTTCTTAAGAGCATTCAAAAGATTAATTACATAATTGGGATTAAAAATAATCATTTATGGATTCCTTTTTGATTCTGATTCTGATAAATCATTTATTATTGTACGATCTAACCATTATTAAAATTATTATTTCATCTTTAAATTTTTTAAAAACTAATTATATGAGTATTAATATACCTTGTCACATCTAGGGTTAATACTCTGTGACTTATACTACAATTATAATTATTATTAATTATTTATTAATTTTTAAATAAATTTCATTTTTAAATAAATATAGCAATATTTAATTCCATAACCTTTCTTTTCTAATTCTGTCAATTTATGAGTGTAAGGATTTGAGTGTAGTGCTTATATGAGTTTTGCGGTGGCGCTAAAACTCGGTTTAAGCGTATGACTTAAGCGAGTTTAAGTCATACGCTTAAAAATATTCCGTTAAGACTTATATTTGGTATAAGTATATTCGCAATACCAAGTATTGCGATATCACTTAAATTTATAAGCGTAGGACTTATACTTTTTTTTCAGTGTGGATTTAACCAAAAAATATTAATTGAATTAACTAAAAAACATTGTAATGATACTTAATATTTTTGTTTGCTTTAATGAAAAAGTTATAGATGAATTAAATACCTAAGTTCAGTTTAACAAATTAAAATTCCTCATTGAATACAAGTTTAAAAATCAGTTAAATTAACTATTTATATAGTTAATTGAACTAAAAAATATTTAACATAACTACTTAGAGATATTTATAATAACTATGAATTGGTGTTGTAGTAACTCCGAAAAAATAGTTGAAGCGCTATTTAACTGTCACTTTATAGTTAGATTTACTGGATTTTTCTCACCTCCGGGCGGAAAGTGCAACTTTCGTCCCGCTGTGCAAAACGAAGTTGCCGCTTTCCGCCTTCGTCGAGGAGAAAAATAGTACATAGAGACATTTCTTACTTTACTTCCCTAGGTGTGTAATATACTATTTCTCTCAGTATACAGCCAGTCGAAACAAAAGCTAATTTCAAGCCGATGCTGCAAACAACTGCTAGCGAATTCGTAATTCGTAAAAATACCTTCGTACAGCGGACAGAAACAATTGTGTTTCTTCCCAAGGGAAGAAACACAATTGTTTCTGCCCGGTGTCTGTTATATTCAATGTTCATTTGCAGCCTTATTACTCTCATTTTTTTACTTGTCACTTCAGTTTACTCATTTCATTTTTTAAGTGACAGTTTTAATTAACCAAATAAAATTACTGAAACATGAGTGAAAATAATATTTTTGTCTTATTTACTATTTAATAAGTGGCTGTAAATCACGATTTCTCATTCTCTAACAGTTCTCCGCATCATCGGCTTGAAATTAACTTGTTTCTTACTGGCTGCTGACACTGAATCTTGAAGTTTCGATGCAGGTAATCATGAAAAAAATATAGTGTGTGACTCAGGATAAAACACGATTTCGGACTGCGGGTAAGGTCTACCAACCTCACCCTACTATAGTCTGAAACCGTCTTGTTTCATCCCTTGTCACACAATATACTATTACACACATACAAAAACTCGAGGATCATTTTGAAAATAGTCAGAATAGCTTCCTAAGACCTCAAAACCCCTACATCTGATGAAATTTCGATTTTCGAAAATTCGGGTGAAAACAATAATTTCCCGAACTTTTCGAAAATCGTCGATTTTCTTGGTGCCACGACCACTCAACCGAAGACAGTTCAACGGTGACAGTTCAACCGAACGACATTTTAACTGAAAATAACCTGGACCCTCTTATTTAGGTGCCCTCTTATCAGGGATTTTTTGTCGGTTGAACTGTCTTCGGTTTAATAGTCGCGGCACCACTTTAAATACCCTAATTTACCGTTATTATTTCTAATGCCGTAAATTGCGGTAAATGACAGTAATCACCGCAATTTTCCGTAATTCAGATCCACCAGGGCTGTCCGCTCTATAATAATACTCATCGTCCTTCATAAATAGTTCCACTAAAAAACATTCCGTACTACTAATTAAAAATAAAAAATCATACAATACTACTGTAGTCTAGAAATAATAATTATTTTTTCCTTAATTAATTAATTAAATTTAGTTATTATTAAACGTATGAAATTAAATTATATATTAAATTTGAATTAGTATTTTAATATGAACTATAGGTTCATCTAGGTCACTTAATGTCAACTAAGCACTTTTGTACTCATTTTTTTATGCATATAAAATAAAAATGCCTTGATAATTAACATATTAAGTGTTTATGAATTTTTTCTTATCCAATACTCAATGATTATATAATAAAATTTTATTCAAATATATTACAAATATAAAAAAAAACGATTATTCTATAACCAAACTCGTATCTTTAGCATTCTTTAAATACTTGTATTTTTGTGTTTCAAAAAAATCCAGCAAATGTTCTTTAAATAGGCCATGGTATTTATCTATTTCTTGACGAGTTGGCTCAGTAATTTTTGGAACCTCTAGAGGTGCTCCTACTACAATAAATTGTTAACATTTTTTTTTGCAATACTTGAATATTATTTTATAACTATTATATATATTTTTTTATAATTTAAAATAATTATATTACCAACAACTGAGATCGGTCTTCTATTAGGTACAATACCAAATGTATATTGAAATAATCCACGACCTTTAATATATACAGGAACTAGTCCAGTATATTTTCTTACAATCTCTTGAAATTTATGTAGCAATGAATTTTCTTTAGCATGGAACTGATCATATATATCTGTTTCTCCAAATGAAAAGACGGGTACCAATGGCGCGCTATTAAAAATAAGTAAATTAATAAAAATAAATTGTAGGGCTGGGCGAATAGTGGGAACTTGCGAATTATTCGTATATCGAATCGAATCGAACTATTCGATTCTAATAATTAAAACTATTCCGTAAGTTTTCGAATTATTCGTAAATTTTCGAATTGTTCGTAAATCTTCAAATTATTCGTAAGTTTTTTAACTGTTCGTAAGTTCTCGAATTATTCGTAATTTTTCGAATAATTCGAAACCTTCATAATTATTCGAAAATCTACTATTAATTCCAAAACTTTCTTTTGAACGACTTAAAATTCTACTCTCTAAACATGAATGAGTGAAATAAGTGAATATTGACTAATTCATGTTTAGAGAGTAATACACGGAAAGAAAATTATGGGAAGTTTTGCTATGCATTATGGGAATGGTTCCCATAATGGTATAGGAATAGTACCTATACTACTATAGGGATGGTTCCCATATATTATGGGAACCATTCCCATAATAGTATGAGAATAGTTCCCATACCATTATGGGAATGGTTCCCATAATATTATGGGAACCATTCCCATAATGGTATGGGAATGGTTCCCATATTGGTATAGGAACTATTCCTATAATATTATGGGAACTACTCCCATAATGTTATGGGAACCATCCCTATAATATCATAAAATTTTTTTTTTGCACAATAGTGTAGAAATTTCACAAAATTTGAATTTTCTTCAATGTTTTGTGCTGACAAAAAATTCTTGTTAAAAATTTTAATGTTTTTTTGCCAAATACGATTTTTTTTTCAATGTTTGAATTTTTGTTTTTATGTTTAATAATATTTCTGTGTATTGTAGAAGTGATTACCACACTTCTTTAAAATAATTTTTTCATGATAATATGGGAACCATTCCCATAATATTATAGGAATGGTTCCTATAATAGTATGGGAACTATTCCTATAATTATGGGAAACATTCCTATAATTATAGGAATCGCTCCCATAATTTATGGTCGTAATTCTTATGATGGTATAGGAAAAAATTCACAAAATTATGGGAACCGCTGCCATGATTTTTTTCCGTGTAGTTTTTGAAATAATTCAAAATTTTGTCAGAGGTAAATAGAGCTTAGACACGAATCTACGAAAAAATGATTTTTTGTTACTTAAAAAACTAAGCTCTCTATTAATTAAAAATTGAATATTTAAAAGCCGACCAAAATTTTCTCAATTCGAATCGAGTAATTTAAAAAAGTTACAAATAAATAAAAAACTTTCGGATAGTTCGAAAATTGACAAATAGTTTGAATAGTTGCGAATAATTCGAAAAAATTCGAATGATACGACAAGATTTGATTTATTCGAAAAGTTACGAATAATTCATAAATTAGAATTATTCGATTCGAACCTAATTCACATACCTCTAATAAATAGTTTAATACTAATTAATAATAGTAACAATAATAATAATAATAACAATAATAATAATAATAATAATAATAATACAAACCCTGTTTTAAAAGCCATCCTAATAAAACCTTTTCTTTTGTTATAAATAATACGATAAGTTGATGGTTTACAATTTAAAGCTTCAACAGCTCCCCCAATCATTAATACAACGGCTTTATTTAAATCTTCAGAATCTTTTTTCTTATAATTCAATAAATATTCGATACTTTCAGCACTTGAACCACAAGCTCCTGAATATTTAAAATAATTATTAAAATTTTCAATTATATATAATTTATTATAAATAAATAAATATTTACCGCAGCAATACGCAAATTCTCTAAAAAATGGTGCCATAAAATGTTGATTAAGTGTGAGCATTTTAGGCTCCAGACCAGGAAATAGTTTTTTAAAATCTAAAACATCTGTTGCAAATGCCGCAAAAGCGCCGGATGCCAACATACCATGAGGATATGAACAAAATAAATAATTTCTTGACGGATCAAGATCCACAGTCTTATAAAGTTTCACTGGAAAATAATCACGGTAATAATGCCACCACCCACAATTTCTTAAAGGTAAAGTCCATCGTCTTCTATTTTAAAAATTAATTAATATCATTATTATTATTATCATTATTATAACCCTGGCGGATGATAATTACGGTAATTCACCGTACAATCTGGTATTTCTGCGATAAATTTGCAGCAATTTATGATAATTCACAGTAATATACAATAATTTACGGGATTTTACCGTGAATTACGGTACAATACGACAATTTGTGGCATTTTCACCGTAAGCACCGTATATTTTTTTTTCATTTGATAATTCTTACAGTGCAATACTTCACTTTACGGTAAAATAATGCCGGCATGCCACAATTTTACGGTAAATTACCGTTCTTTAATGCAAATTTACGGTAAAAATTCCGTACTTTTGCTGCGAAATACCGGGTATTTACTGTAAAACACCGTATCGTACTTAAATTGCGGTATCTTGCCTTAAATTACGGCGTTCCGTAGCACAATGACGGTATTTTACAGCAAATTTGCCACGACGAACGGTAAACTACGGCCATTGCTAGTAATTCACGGTATTTTGCAGTAAATTACGGTTAAATACGACAATTTGCGGCATTTTCACCGTAAGCACCGTATGTTTTTTTTCAATTTGACAATTTTTACAGTGCAATACTTCACTTTACGGTAAAATAATGCCGGCATGCCACAATTTTACGGTAAATTACCGTTATTTAATGCAAATTTACGGTAAAAATTCCGTACTTTTGCTGCGAAATACCGGGTATTTACCGTAAAATACCGTATTGTACCCAAGTTGCGGTATGTTATCGTAAATTACGGCCTTCCGCAGCAAAAGTACAGTAGTTTACGGCAAATTTGCTACGATGTGCGGTAATTTACGGCTATTGCCAGTAATTTACGGTATTTTACAGTGAATTAGGTCAAATACGACAATTTGCGGCATTTTCACTGCAAGCATCGTATGTTCTTTTACTTTTACAGTGTTTACAGTGTAATGCTTTCCTTTGCGGTAAAATACCACAGACTTGTCGCAATGATAGGTAAATTACCGCCTTCCTACTGCAAGCTTACGGTAATAATACACGAAAAAAAATAATCGTTAGCCGCTACCGATTTTTTGGTATCAGTTACGTACACACACACTCACACACACACGAGTTCACACAACACACAACGACATTCGTCAGTAGAACCGAAATAATCGGTTGCAGTTACCGAAATAATCGGTAGCGGCTACCGATTATTTTTTTCCGTGTACCGCACTCTTCTCAACATACCGAAAGTTTATCGTAAAACTACGTATGTTACCGTAAATTACGGTATTTTACTGTAGAATGCCGTAATTCTTCTGAGTACCGTAAATTACGATAATTGCCGTAATTCGGATCCGCCATCAGGGAGAATAAATTGGAACCAATTTATAAATTTAAATAAACTTACGCACGTCCACCTTTATTACACGTGTCTTTGTCATAATATAACCATGCTAAATAAATAATAACTAAATATCTTAACCATTCAGTAAAAAAAATTAAATAAATAGTCGTTAGCCAGCCAATAAAACCACCAAAAGCAAGAACAAAAATCCATGCAGCAGCAGCAAGTGTTTGCAGTCTTCTTTCTAATGGCACTCGAACTGGTGCAAATTCAATACCGAGTAACTCCATTACATTTAAATAACAACTCTTAAAAATAGTTTACACAAGTTATTTTAAATAAAATAGTTCTCGTGATATGTATTAACAGACTTCAACAGTTTTCGAATTATCACTAAGTGTTCATTGTGTACTCATGTACTTTATCACCTGTAGTATTATCGAATTTTATTTCAAGTGTATAGATAATGGAAATGTTTAAGTTTTAAAAATATTTATAAGTATTGAGTTCGGTAAATTAATTAACTAAATTGTCAATTTATTAAAATTTTAAAAATACGTTTTACAAAAAAAAAAAAAAAATGATTGAAGTAAAGAATTTTAAATAAATAAATTGATAATATAAATTATTCTCTGCGAACACTCGCGGCACATGTGTATATTTTAATGGACAAATTTAGCGGTCTACTGTTTAGGAATTAGTTATCTGTTCTATATATATATATATTTATAGACATGTATATATATGTATTATTTACACATCGGACATTATGTTTACTAGTAAATATGACGATAACAACTTGAATATTAAAAAAAAAACAAAAAATAAATTATGAAACCACTTGTCAATTTTACACAACTACGCTGTTTTTTTTTCAATAGCTACTGTTTTAAAACTCGAACTTTGTATTTGAGACTTGGTTCTTCGTGACGATAACTTTTATCTTATCATCATCAGGTGTACAAAATTAGCTTATTACTTTTCAACCGATTTCATTCATTTATATGATTATTATTAATGTTATGATAATTTAATTATTATTTTAATAACTGTAATTCGATACTTGTCATGAAAAAAATTCATGCCACTGTAGATAAGACAAACTATTATTAAGTTTTTTTTTTTAGTAAATAACACGTAATACTCATAGTTTTAACCTTGTGTTGTAATTTTAAAGGTAAATATGATGATTAAATTTTTTTTTTTTTATTTGAATAATCTTGTGTTGAAAATATCTATGATCGCGTAAACTTTTTGTGATCATTTGATATTTTAATTAAAAATGCTTAATTTTTTTTATTTACTCGATTAATTTATGCTGATATCAGAATATTAATTTGAAATTATTGGAAGTTAAAAAAAATTTAAGTTGATTTTGTACACTTTTTTTTAACTTGTAATTAAGGGGAACCACTAGTGTGATCACCTGAAAAAAAAGTAATTTTTGGGAATTTTTATAAAGAAATCTTTGGCATGAAATGTTTTAATGATTTAAAGATATATTTGTGGATTTATAATGAATACAAGATTAAATTTTTGGACCAAAAAATTGAAAATTCAGCGAGTTATTAACAATCTCTTAACGCTCCAAAAATAAGTCCGTACTGCTGCAGTGATAGCGACCACAGTCCATGGAATTAAAAAAACCAAAAAGTTTATTAAACTAAAAGGTATTTCCCGTACCATGACCCTCGGGCTAAGAAAAAAATTAAAATTTAACAAAATGGCGGGATTTAAAAAAAAAATTTCAAATTTTGCGCGAAAAGTTGATGATTTTTGGCCTGCCAAAATTACATTTTTGATTCAATTGAAAAAGTGGAGGTTCTAGGTACGTAGAAACATTTATAAAAAGAGCTGCAATTCGAATCAAATCAATCAGATGATTTGTCTTTGAGTTATAACTGTAGGAATTTTTGAAAAATGTATTTTTGAGAACCGATAAGCGGCTGCTCTTCATACGGCTGTAATTCAAAAGAACTATTTGATATGCACTTTAAACTTTTAAATTTTACTATGTTATTTTTGAAGCTATAGACTATCGAAATTTGTAAAAAAAATTGATTTTCTCAAAATTCTACACTAGTAGTCCATCTTAAAGATATAAAAAAAAAGATTTTATTTATTCAAGAGTTAATGATTATTTTAAATTGTATATAAATATCAGAAAACAATTATTTAAAATATGACATATGTTTACTGTTAATTACCTGTGAAGTCATGTAAATTAATGTAAATTAATGAAGATTTATGACAGTACATATGTACTATAAAAAAATGTGAGTCGCTTGTTGAGTCGGATTTTAATTCTTTTTTAAAAAATTTAAATCTTTAAAAATTAAATATAAATATTTTTAAATAACTTTTTTTTTTTAGTATAATTAATTATATTTTTGGCATTATGACATTATTTTATAAAATATCTATCAGTCACAATATTAATAAAATTTCATCAAGATGATTGTGCATAATTAATTTTAAAAAAATATAAATAAATACTTAAATTAGTTATCGATAATGAAAAATTATAAAATTTACTAATTAATTATCTATATTATTAAGAGAATAAGGAAAATTTTGTTCCTGTCATATCTATATGATAAAATTAGTTAATGTTATTGAAATTGGTATCATTAGATAGGTCTTGACTTGAATCTGTGCCTTTTTATACTTTAAACTCTTTTCAATTGCCAAGTATTGAGATAAATAGATTTTTCTCACCTCCGGGCGGAAAGTGCAACTTTCGTCCCGCTGTGCAAAACGAAGTTGCCGCTTTCCGCCTCCGTCGAGGAGAAAAATAGTATACACTCCTCGGGAAGTAAATAAGAAAGCCTCAGATCACATGGTTGTTGACCTCGGCTTCGCCTCGGCCAACAATTACATGTGATCTGAGACATTTCTTACTTTACTTCCCTAGGTGTGTAATATACTATATCTATATCATTCGAATTACATTTAAATTACGCGGGAAAAAAGACGATCGTATTTATTTTCTTTGAATAAATTAATACTTTAATTATTCTGTCACTAAATATGACTGAATGTCACTGAATATATAGCTAAATTATTTATATCGCGTTACTTATTCCAAAATGACAGATTTTTATGCTCCCTTTTGGTTTTAGGAAGCTTCTCAATGCCAAAAAAGTGTGCATAGAAAAAAAAAGGATTCATTGACACAAAAAATCTTTACTCGCCTAAAGAAAATTTTTACTTACCCCAATAAATTTTTTGCATTGTGAATTGAAAACAAAAATTTATTTAGAACTAGAAAAAATTACTTGGCGCAAGGAATTATTTCTTGACCAAAAAAATCTTTTCTCGCCCCAAGACAATTTTTGTATTTAATTGATAATGCATAAAATTTGTTGGTGCAAATTAAAATTTTGTTGCGGCAAGTAATCCTTTTTTTCTGCGTATTTTATAAATTTAGTAATGATATTTGGGCAGTCACGTAGTGACTGCAGGTTGCTCGTTTATTCTTATTCTAATTAATTTTAAGTATAAGTAAATAACAATGGAATATTAAGAATTATTTTTTATTTTTTCTCACTATGGATAATAACTTTTTTTTTTGTTATAATTTTTTATTCAATAGTTTATTTTAATTATAAAAATTTCCAACTGATAGTAATGGAATAAAAGTTTAAAAATTAACAGTAAGACAACAAATAAGTATTTAATAAAAAATTTGTTTTAATTAAATAACAAACTTCAATATTTTTAACATATTCTCTTTTTTTATCAAATAAATAAAAAATAAGTTTAAAATACTAGTAAGTAAATTACAAAGTAAGTGATGATCATAAATTATTTTAAATAAAAGTACGATCATAAACATTTAATGGATTGTCCGTCATTTATAGTCAACTCATAATTTAATTTTTATCAACATCTGAATAAAAACTTAAATTTATTTACTACGGGGTTTTTCTTGTCGTGTCGCCGATCGGCTTATTGACTACTTTATATAGAGATCACAAAATCATGTTAATTAATTTAAATTAAGCGTAAAAAAATTTAGCCGAAAAAGTAAAATAAATATTTGACAGTATATTAATTATAACATTAAATCCATTAATCTACAACATACATGACAATGATTGTCCATCTTTTTTAAGGTATTCTTTCATCAACAATCCACTATAAATTACAAACATTTTATTTAAAATATTCATTCAAAAATTTTTAATCTTTTAATTATTTGGTGACGTCTATTTTTTTTTCATATATTTTATGCTTCCACTTCATAAACAATCGACATCTCACCAACATAATTATATTTAAGTAATATAATTTCTATATCACCTGCATTGCGGACCAATTTTTCAGTCTGAAATTCTTCTAATCCGATTAAGGGCCAGTTTTCCAACCGGGTTTATTTTTAATCCGAGTTTTAATTATTGCTGGTATATCTATATATTCTAAATATATATTTTATACTAGCAATTTTAATTTAAACCCGAATAAAAATAAACCCGGTTGGAAAAACTGGGTCTAAGAAAATTTCAAACTGAAAAACTGGCCCTGAAACTGCAAGTTTCAATGCCTTGTTTTATCAGTCGAAACAATCCAATTTCCGACTAATGCAAACTGGCAGAAACTAATGAATTTATTTCCTAGGGATTAGTTTCTGACATCATTTTATTCCTGTTGTACTCACATGTATTTATTGCAAACCTCTATGTCATTCTAATAACCAACTAAACTGAGTTATATTCGGAAAATAAAAAAGAAATAGTATGAGTTCCAATAACGACAATTTTTCTTGTTTAATTAAATTGGCATATTTAAAAAACGGCATTTTTGCCGCACTATTGATCAGAAATTAGACTTTGAACTGTTTCCAGACACTAGAATTCCCAGTATCAATGTAGGTAATATGTAAAATATAGTGCGAGGCACAGAATGAAACACGATTACGGACTTCGGGTGATGTCATCCCTCGCCATCGACTTGGACAGCCAACTTTACTCTGGTCTAGAATTATTTTGTTCCATTCTTTACCACGCAATAGGGTAGGAGTACCGTTTTAGGCCACTTTAGGGCCAGTTTTGGCCACTTGGAAAATTTCAACAAAATAATTTGTAAAATACGCAATGACAACTAATTTTTTTAAAAATACTTTAATGTCACTATTGCAATGTAATTTTTTTAAATACTTTTCATTTAATAAAATAAAGTATTAAATGTCCAAAAATTGAGCAGTGGCCACAAATGGGACTTCTACCCTATACTATTTTAATAAAAAAAAAATAATTTTTGTTTTAATATATTAAGTATCTAGTACCGTTTACGGGCTTAACCAACTATCAAATACCCAGCGGAATAAACAATAATCGATAAATGCTACAAGGAAAAAAATATTCGTAAAAAAAAAAGGAAAATGATAGTCATAATATACGAAAAAATAAAAATAAAATACAGTCCGCGTGACTTGGATAGCCTCACCTATTTTTTTCAATATCTGATTCTTAATCAAAATTTTTTATTCCTTCCGCAAATCATAAAAGTAATAGTTACATCCATCAGGCTCATCTAAATTAAATTTTATTTCATCTGAAAAAATTACTTGTAGCCATTTATCTATCCAACTCATATGTTCTTTTACAAATAAAAGATGTGTGTTTTCGATTCAAAGCCGATTTTTTCTTCAATTTCATTCTCTTTAGATGCTTTGGCCGTCTTATCACTCTTGTTATAATTGAAATAGATGCTGCTGTTCCTTCTCCCGCTATTTGCCTCACAGTCTTAATGGAATTAGATGCCGCGCGAATTATCATTCGACGTTTCCTTGGCGTTGTTGCAAATTTCGTTCGACCTTTATAATTTTTTCCGTAGTTTTCATTGTTTTTCACGAAAGTATTAATAACTTTAGCACTTCTATTCACTCTTCTAGCGATTTCATGATGAGATAAATTTTGATTAAGTAAAAAATTAATTTTATTAATTTCTTCAATACTTAACATTTTATTGCGCCCCATTTTATACAGTAACCAATTTTGGTGTTTTAAATCGATTTTAATTTATTCACCACGGTATAAAATTACAACATAATAATACGAAAATGAAACGTATTAGTTCCTTTGCGCAATAAATTTGACTGAGGGTATCCATGTGACGAACTGCCAACCAGTGGCATGTCCCCTTCACAATATCCTCGCTTTGTTTCTCGAACACTAATAACATATCTTGTTCTGTCTTAAATAAGTAATACAAAATATTCAGATAATTTTATATCTCAGCAAGTAAAGAATCAGTTATTGAAAAAAAATAGGTGAGGCTATCCAAGTGATGCGGACCGTATTTTTTTAATTATTGATATTTATATCTCATACTAAATTAAATAATTAATTTTCTTTACAATGATTGATGACTTAAATAAATAGTCATTTAATCAACCCATAAAAATAAAAACGGAATTATCAATTAACTCTAAATTTTTTAAATTTATTTTTCATTTTGTTTATATGTATAGTTTTTTTTTCGTCAAAAATTGTCAACAACGACGCAGCGTCTAAAATTAAAGAGTAGCTCAAGCTCTTTACATCTTATTGCTTCACTTAATAATATACTAATTAATTAAGCCTATAATTGTAATCATTTCATTTTTAATAAACTCGGATTAACTCTCACTCAAAATATAAAATAATTATTATAATTATGGTAATAACACTAATAATAATAGCACATATAGTCACGTAAACATTCAAGCCAGTTTTTACAAATCCTTTCAGGGTTCATTATTTTTTTTTTTATCGTATATAATGCGTGCAAGATTTAACATATACACTATTATTAGCAAAGATCAATTAGTAAAATAGTAATAATTTACAATAAATTGTATTTGATTCTATAACAACAACCACTTCAGGATTTTAAAACTCAGTATCAACTGTCTAACAATCTAATAACTCTATAATTTATACCATCAATCTCATAAATTTTAATTAATAAATATTTTAATATTCAATTTTTATAAAAATACTGACGATAATAAAGTAAGACAGTTACTAGATAACAAAATTAAATATTAAAATATTTATTATTTTTATTATTCACTCTCAATAAAATCTATTTGACAAAATTTATCGCATTAAGATTTAGCGATTATTTAATACGCACGCTTACTACTTTCGGATCTAATTTATATTTTAAATAAACGTCGGAATTATTTATAATTATTCTATTTGAAAAATAATAAAAGGTTTCGCGCGATGCTATAAATACTGATTTCTGATGTTGCTTGGCAGTTATTTCGTTTTTTTTTGTTCAACAGTTGCAAGTATATTATTTTCGTCATATATAGATTAAAAATTTCACACTTTTTTCATATTTAACTGCTTTCGGCTTTCAATAATCTATTGTACTTCATAATAACTATTTTTATTTTTTTTTATACATATATGTATGTATATTAGGGTGGGCCAAAAAAAAAATTAATTCTTTTTTTCTTTAGTCAAAGTCTTAAAAAAAAGAGCTGGACATTAAAATGGAAATAAATAGAAAAAAATGCGGAATTCGAAAAAACTTTATGAGAAATAATGTGTAGGGAATAAAATTGTCTACAAAAAAGGTCCTATGACATTTTGTGATAAGTCTGATAGTTTCGCTGGAAAAGTAAAAAGATCTCAAAATTTACTAGAAATTTGACTTCGAACCGCAATAACTTTTGAACAGATGGATTTATCAAAAAATGATAAGAGACTTTTTTTGTAGGGCGTTTAATTTCCTACAAAAATGTATCCTTGCATTAGTTTTTTTCGTTGGCCCACCCTAATGTATATATATAACTTTCCTTTTTTTTCAAACTACTATTTTTTGAGCTCACACTCTTTTTTTTTACGATCGTTATACTTTTTCATTTGGGCATAGGATTCCCAGTATTCATCTAATAAACAAATAACTGGGGGTAAGGCTAGCGTGTGCAAAGGCGACGATATACAAACAGTTGCCAATTTATTATTTTTTTTCTTCTAATTTTTCTTTTTTGATGAATTAAAGAAAAAAATGCACACTGATGTCTTGTAATTACGTTAATGAATCTGGTGATTGATTGGGTTGATAATACCTCATACCGTTGATCTGCAAATAAATAAAATAATGTTTATAAATAAAATTTATTATAGGGTAGTACAAAGAACAATTGAGTAGATGTTCACTTAAGGCCATTCTCAGACAGTGCCCTCAACAATTTTAACATATTCAATGACTTAATTATAATGGCCGTATTCAAATTTTGATAATTGGTTAAAAAAAAAGATAAAGCATTAAGGGGGACCACTAGTGTGACCGGCTGAAAAAAAGATGATTTTTGGGAATTTTTTTAGAGAATACTACTGCATAGAATGTTTTAATGTTTTGTAGATATATAATGAATACAAGATAAAGTTTTTGGACCAAAAAATTCAAAATTTAGCGAGTAAATTCACAATCTCTCAACGCTCCAAAAAAAAGTCCCCCCACTACTGCAGTGACCCGTGTAAAAAAAATTTTTCGTTCATAATGAATTTAGATCTGAATTTCATGACGAAACTCAGAACGTGACACAAATATGACTTTCATCATGAATTTACTCCAAATTTTCGTCTAGTAAATCAGTACCAATTATAAAATTAATTGATTACGTCTTTGAATTGGACTTGGGATGACTTTGATAGAAACTTGACTGAATTTTTACTGAATTAAACCTTTTGTAAAATTTATCGATTCAGAAATTACCAATAAACTTCTTCTATCAAGTACTTGATTTACGTAAATCAGTTTCGATTTCAAAATTAATTTAGTGAATGGACTTCGGATCACTTGGATTTAAATTTTACTGAGATTTTGATCATAATTTAGACGTGATTAAAGTTCTTGATACAAATTAATGATGAAAGTCATATTTGTGTCACGATCTGAGTTTCGAGATGAAATTTATATTTAAATTCATTATGAACAATAATTTTTTTACACGGGGATAGCGACCATAGTCCATGGAATAGAAAAAACCAAAAAGTTTATTAAACTAGAAGGTATTTTCCGTACCATGATCCTCGGGCTAAGAAAAAAATTGAAATTTTACAAAATGGCGGAGTTTTTAAATAAAGTTTCAAATTTTGCGCGAAAATTAGATGATTTTTGGTCTGGCAAAATTACATTTTTGATTCGATTGGAAAACTAGAGGTTCATGGTACGTAGAAACATATAAAAAAGAAGCTGCAATTCGAATAAAATCGATCGAATGTTTCGTCTTCGAGTTATAACTGCAGCAATTTTGAAAAATGTATTTTTGAGAACCGATAAGCGGCTGCTCTTCCGATGGCTGTAACTCAAAAAAACTATTCGAAATATGCACTCTAAATTTTAGTATCTTATTTTTGAAGTTAGACCATTGAAATATGTAAAAAAAATTGATTTTTTCAAAATTTCACACTAGTGGTCCCCCTTAATCCTTCGTAGGTCGCATAATGAGCGCGGCGCCGCCTTTTTTGCATTTTTTTTTTCTCGAAATTGAGTTCATTGATAATTTTGAAAAAAATTAAGTGCATTCTTTTAACCTTTCTGAAAATTGTGACGTTATTAATAAGCATAAAAATAGATACAAAGTAATTTAAAAAAGTAATTTTCGGAACCGATTATTTCATTTGCGATTACGATACTCAAATTCCCAACAAACTATTTAATTTTGAACTGTCGCAATTAAATTCCCGGATACTTTTCGAAATTCCCTGGTATTTCCATGAAATTTCCGGTTGCATTAAATTCCCTGATGATTCCCGATATTCCCGGCCTGCGGCTACCCTGGGTATGGAATATTCCTGCCTATTCTTCACAATTTTTAACAATGTCAATTACAAAGTCAAATACTAGATTGCTTATACAATGTAACTTATTGTAAAGTTGTGTAACAGGTAATAATGATGTGGAAGTTATTATTGGAATACAGCCATAAAAGATGTTATGATAAAAATACAAAAGTATAAAAAATAAATGCGCGCTAATTTTAACATTTTAAATTACAGCAACACGATTATTATTATTATTAGTAAGTTTTATTACAGTAAATTATTTTCGCGTGCACTGTTTATTTCAAGATAAAATACTTCTGATGAATAAACATATTTTTTTACCATCTAAATTAAACTTGTAATGCAACGATCATTGAAGATCACTTCAAAATTAATATATATAATTGTTAAAATTAAGAGCAACTAGAATATAATATATATAGCGCGCGTGTCATATATTTCATGGATTTTATTTTTAAAATTAATTTGAAGATCAGTAATAATTTGATAAAAAAATTTTTTTTATTTTTTGTTTCGAAGATAAGAAATTAATAATTTCATATAAACATTCGTCATTCTAAAGACCATGAAAAAAAGTTATTAAATTACGTATATAATAACATGTAATTTTAATATACGCACACGATAATCATATTAATAGTTAATATAATTGTCGAATGATTAAAATTAATTTATTTTAATTTATTCATGATCTTGGTGTACTTCAATAATTTCTATTTTTTTATTGTTTGTGATTAATTATATTGTTATCAATTAATTCATAATTTATAGAGTAATAAATATTTATTTTAAACCGGAATTTCCTGTATTTACATATTGCGTATGCAATCTAGTATCTAATATCATTCATGTAAAATAAATATTTATTTATATATTTATCTATTATTTTATAATATAAATGTAAAAATATCTATATATATTTACCGTCATATCGTATTCCGTAATGTAAGCCGGAATTTCCAATTGATCTGGAGACATTACTTCGTATAAATATTCAACACCAGGTAAATTGTGAACTTTTTGTTTAATTGCTGGTGCCATGAATGTTGTAAACCACCAGGTCATCATCTAGTAAATGTAAATTAATTTATCATCATTACTCTATTAATTAATAATAAATAACTGTTGTATAATTTATCTGAATGGCAATTAATCTTCTCGACAGGTCTGATATAAATAAGTTCATGTAAAAAAAGTCACGGAAATCACTTAGAACACAAAACATTATACGCGTGTAAGGTCGAGTAGATAATGCAATAACAAGTTTATCAATCGTGAGAAATCTTACCGCTTTGTATATTTATTTCCGTTTATTTTTTTTATTCAAAGCAAAAGATAGATTTGTTTTTTTTTCTTTTTATTTGAAATAGATAAATAAAATACAAACCTTGGTCCAAAAAGTAGGATGGATGATGTAGAAATGTTTGAGATTTTTTTTATATCTGAAATTTAAGAAAATATATAATTATCTATGTTATTAAGAGAATAAGGAAAATTTTGTTTCCGCTGTATCTATATGATAGAATTAGTTAATGTTATTGAAATTGGTATCATTAGATAGGTCTTGACTTGAATTTGTGCCTGTTCATAGTTTAAACTCTTTTCAATTGCCAAGTATTGAGATAAATAGTTTTATCTATATCATTCGAATTACATTTAAATTACGCGGGAAAAAATACGATCGTATTTATTTTCTTTAAATAAATTAATACTTTAATTATTCTGTCACTAAATATGACTGAATGTCACTGAATACATAGCTATATTATTTATATCGCGTTACTTATTCCAAAATGACAGACTTTTATACTCCCTTTTGGTTTTAGGAAGCTTCTCAATGCCAAAAAAGTGTGCATAGAAAAAAAAAGGATTCATTGACACAAAAAATCTTTACTCGCCTAAAGAAAATTTTTACTTACCCCAATAAATTTTTTGCATTGTGAATTGAAAACAAAAATTTATTTAGAACTAGAAAAAATTACTTGGTGCAAGAAATTATTTCTTGACCAAAAAAATATTTTATCGCCCCAAGACAATTTTTGTATTTAATTGATAATGCATCAAATTTCTTGGTGCAAATTTAAATTTAGTTGCGGCAAAAAATCCTTTTTTTCTGCGTATTTTATAAATTTAGTAGTGATATTTGGGCAAGTTGCTCGTTATTATTATTTAAGTGAACAATTCAAAATTTTATTAAGAAATATATAGATTTTAAATTAAATTGATATTAAGTTTATTTACTGATGTAAAAAATAAATTTTACTTTTAAAAAATCATGCCGTAAATAAACATTTTATTTGTGATAAATGACTAATGTGAAATTAACAGATATTTATATCATAATGACTAAAATGTTTTATTCAGTTTTATCTTCGTGTGTAATTATAAAATATAGATAATATAATTTTAAATTATAAAAATATTTAAATATAAATAATAAATAATAAATTAAAAATTATTGTTAGTAATTATGTGATTTGAACTTGAAAGTAATTAATTAATAAATACTAATGATGAATATGATTATAATCGGATAATGTTATACTGATTAAAAATATATTATTTAAATAAAACTTACTTGTAAGGAAGCACATCGTATACTTCACGTAACCAACGAAAACTGGGGTAATTGTTATTGGTTGTAAGAGTATGAAAGTAGGCTATGACGTAGTCACCTTTGACAATGGGATCTAAAAGCTGTATCAAATATAGTAAGGCCTAAAACAAAAAAAAGTATCACATATATGTATTGTTGAATAAAATATTGTAATACAGCATTTGTATAAAAAAATTGTACAGCAAAAAAGAATTTACTTTAAAGCTAAAAACATCACCGTTTAAAAAATTATTGCAATTCTGATAATAGTTATTTATAAATTGTACAGATGAAAGATACAAGTAATTTAAATATTAAATTATGTAGATAAGAATAAAAGTGATATAATTGTTATGATTTTAAACAATTGGTCATGTAACATAAATATAAAATTATTAAAATAATTTTATTTATTGAAAAATTTTTGTAAATAAAAATCGGCCTAAACCAGACGCCATGACCGAGTGATAAGTAGACTTGGTAACTGACTAGACGTGGGTTCGAATCCTAGTGTTTGCCGAAAAAATTAATCCTCTGAAATTCGGGTCGCCGCTGACCTCATAAATTTCTTAAAGTCTTAACGTATCACTCCCGATAATTTATAGTCGCTAATGACCCCGGCAGTTAAAAACGACTAAATTAAAAAATATTTCATTGATTTTTATTTAACTTTTAAATTATTAATTTAATTTTTTTTGTTCAGTTTAATTTTTATTATTTTTTAAACTTTTTAAAAAATATTTTGCCTTTTTTTCTTAAATGTCTCTTTTTATTTTTTAATCCTACTGTACCACTAGTGCTGCTGCCAGTAATTGGTGGAAGAAAAAAAATAAAAAGTGATAATAATAAAAATAAAAAATGGCAACTAAATTTTTCATGAACTGGCAGTTTCAAGTTTTTTATTAATCGCAACAAAACAAAAAAAATTTAGATAGTAATTTTCAAAAGGGTTATTGTGACAAAAAATTCAAAGCAACTCAAAAAAAATTAGGCCAATTTATTATATTTTTCGAAAGTTATCGTGGTTCCGTAGATTCGTACAAGACAATTCACAGCACTGGTATCTTGCATTAAAATAGTTCATTTTTAATCAATAGAGTAATGAACCGACTTAATACTGGGTCGAAATTATTTCTCAATAAATTATTTTTGTACTAGTATACAATTTTAATGTAATAAAAAAAAAATGTAGAGATGAATTAACGTGAGTGAATTTGTTGAAAAAATAATTTTGATCGTAAGGCACACAGCGCATTTGCGCTTAAGATGTGAAAAAAAAAATTAGTCTAATTGATTTATTTTTAATAATTTAAAAAAAAAATTTAATTTTTTTTTTTAACAATTGAAATTATTTTTGTCTTTTTATAATTTTTTCATTTTCGTTATTGAAATTTTTTAGTAATTTTAATTATATGTAAAAAAACTGAGTGTGAATGTAGCAGACATCAGATAAATTTAAAATTATAAATAATTAAAAAAAAATATTTTTAAAAAATGCACTTGTTAATTTTTGAATTTTTCAAATGCGCATTTTTTAAAAATTTTATTTCATTAATTATTTAATCTATTTATGAATAGTTTGAAATTTGTCTAATGCCTGCTACATTCACACTCATGTAAAAAAAAAATTACTTGTAATTAACTGATTTTTTTTATTTACTTGCATTCATTCAAATTAAAAACTTGGATTAAATTCTACAAAAAATCAATAAACCTTCAATTACAAGTAAGTAAAAATAAATCGGAAGGCTATTAATTTCCATGCAATAAAATAAGATTTTTTAATCACAACAACTTTATTGTTGACAATTCTTTATTAAAATATGTATATTAATACAAATGTATTTTTAATTGAATGTTTTTTTTTTTTTTTTTAACAAACATGACCGATAAAAAATTCCATTTAATTATTCAGAATAAATATCTATTTGATTGTTTATGCGTCATAAAGATTAACTAGAAGAAGAAATAAATGACGATAAAGAAAAATGTATCTAGTGAAATTTATACGTCGCAGTAAATTAATAAATAAGAGATTGTAAGAAAATGTACTTTCATTTTATTGAATTATGATATTTTATCGCAAATATATACTGCATAATAATTACAGAAAAAAAATTGACGTATATTTTTATCCATGTAGATTTAACTTGTCAACGATCATATTTATTGTTTGTTAAATAAATATACGAAAAAGGTCAATAGATGATTACTCTAACTGATCATTTATCTTTATTTTTATATTATCGCGAAAATAAAATATCGATTGTCTATGATTATGACGTCGTAATAAATTTCTGACGTCATATTATCTATTACTAGAACATGTTTTTGTTTATGTTTACACATGGTCACACATGTCCGGATGCATTAAGAAATTAATAAATAATTTTTAAAAATTAAGTCTAAATAAATAATAAATTATTTATTTGTTGTTATTTCCTTCACTGTAAAAAATTTTCGGAGTGAATGCGGATTAAATTTAGAGTAAATACGGAGTAGATTACTGCGTATTTATTTAGTCCCCTCGGAGTAAAATTTACTCCGAATGGGAGTTTATTTTAATATTAAAACTCTGGTTTGGAGTAAAATTTACTCTGTAGGGAATTTATTTTAATATTGAAACTCTGGTTTGGAATCAAATTTACTCCGAAGGGAATTTATTTTAATATTAAAACTCCGAATTGGAGTAAACACGGATTTAAATAAAACCCAGACCACTCCGAAACCACTCCAGTGAAAAAACAAACTCCCTATTTACTCTGTAAGCGGAGGGATTTTTTGTAAAAACTCCAAGTGACGGAGTGAATTTTGATTTAAATAAAATACGTAATTACTCTGAATTCACTCCCGATTTTTTTACATCGTAAATATAAATAATTGATAATAATTTCATACCTTATCTAAATTTATTTTTGTTGCTGGAAACCATTTACCAACAAAAATGACAACTGGCCTTCCTTGTCTATCAACACCACTCTGATAAAGGCACCCAATCCCTGAGACTTCCGTTAGATCTTCCGTTTTTGCTCGTCTCAGCAATCTTTCATACCTGAAATCATTATTTATAAATTTATTATTTAATTATAAATACAAGTATAATTTAATTAAATATATTATTTAATAATTTTAATAAGTAAATTTATACTTGTAATAAAAAATAATCGATATGAATTATTATTTATATTTTAAATTAATAAGTTCAATTGAATTAAAAATATAATAAAAATAATAATAAGTATTATAGAATACGAATGGCTCAGTTTATTATTGAACGAACGAAAATGTTAAAGGGTAGGGGATTAGACAGAGGCCGATACACGGATTTTTCGGGTCAAGTACACGGCTTGAGACATTAACGTAATATCTTTCTTCTTTTCTTTAGCTGCATTCTACAGACATACGTAAATTAGCATTCATTATCATATTATATGTAAACAAGATTAATAAACTCTTTACAAATCCGAAATATTGCATATTATACGAATATATTATGGATTTATAATTATAAAAATATAAAATATTAATGTACCCACCGATCTTCATCGTCATCTTCGTCTAATCTTACATCTGTCATGTCAATCATCACCATTATTTAAATGTAACTATTTTTATTTAAATAAGTTTTTATTAAAAAGTCAACTTTTTTTTTAAAAATAGTTCAGTTTCCAATAATCAATAAAATTTATAAAATATGACACAATATCACTCGGTAAAAAATATCACATAAAAAAAATTAAAAATTTTAATATATATTTAAATACGATATTGATTTATATTAAATTATAAAATATATCATTAAAATATATAATAAATTAAAGTTATAAAAAATAGGGTGATTGCGACGGAGATGATGACTGGCGAGGAGATTTATAAATGAAGACGTAGTGCGAATATTTAATTGATATACAAGTGTAAATAATTACGCGTACAACGTGATAAGTATATTATGAAAAAAAATATCGCGAGCTGTTGCTTCAACAGTTTAACTTATATTGAATAAACGAGATACAATAATGTCGTCGTCGTCGTTTCGGCAAGTAAAGAAAAAGTATCTCATATCGTAAGTCTTCAAAGCGCTTGCGTTCATCAGACCAATCGACTAGACGTTCTCCCGTCGACGTTATTTACGTCATCGAATTAACTTTTGTTTTCTAATATAATTGTAATGTTTATTAAAATTCAAATATCATAATTATTTAAATCTATTAATTTATAATTAGACATTTTTTTGGATATAAATATAAATTTATTCTTATTTTTAATTATTTATAGTCAAGTTTTATCGACACTAATATTTGTGATAATTTTAATTATCAGTTGCAATATTTTTAATTATTAATTAGTTATTAATTAATTTAATAAATTATCTATTATGACAAACAAAAATTTTTTGGCGCAATACAAAAAAAAAAAAAAAAAAAAATGACTATTTTAAATTTCCAGTAATACGTAATTAAGTATTAAATTTAAATAGTTATTCATAAAATTTATAGTTATATTAAATATCTGACGTCATTACATCCGGCAGGCATGTACTCAATACCTTGTGCTCTACTTGTTTCAATTAAATTCAACACTATAAATAAACCTAAAAGCTCTAAAACTCTACAAACAAATATAAATGCTTTCAAAGATATTTTTCAAATGTAACATAAATTACAAGCTGTTGTTTGGTTCAATAATGAAAATACAACAGTACAAATACTAGTGTCCTGTGAAAATTTTTATAATTTGCCCAAATAATTATTTTACAAGGGCATAATTTTATTTTTTTAAATTTAAATAATTAAATATTTTTGTTTTCTTTAAATATTCAAATACTTAAAATTAATTTTAATTTTTTAAAATTTAAGAAGACAATTAGTTAAGGATGAAAATTAAAATATTAAATAATTAAAAAATTATTCATTTGCTTATGATATTTTTGATGACTATGTTCGAATAATTATTTGTACTTTGTAGCTTGATTTTTAAATAATAATTGAATTTTATGCAGCACTCATGAAGTTTCATCAAATTATTGCTCGTCAATTTGTAACAACTGTATTATCGATACTGTTTTTAAAAATAATATAAAAATTTTTATAGATTCCTTCTTTATTAACAATTTTTATAAAATTTTTTTTTGTAAGTTTTATTAACTTTTCTATGATCGTAAATTTGTTCAAAGTATTTCATAATTATACTTATAAAAATTAATTATAATTTATATTTTTCATTTTGAATTAATAACGAATCCTTTTTGTATTTTTAATTATGATCCTGAAGTTAGCAGACATTTAAATTTTTTTGAATTTTCGTTTTTCAATAAATCAATTGCAAAAAAATAATATAAAAATATGCATATGTAGAAAATTTAAAAAACTACAGGTGCAATTTTTTCAAATATTTTTTTTTTTATGTTTTATCGTCTAAAAAAAAATCCAAAAATTATTAAACATCTGCTAACTTCAGTATCATTTTTAATTACATATTTTAATGATCCTGAAGTGAACAGACAATCTTCGGACTTTTTTATCAACAATTTAATATAAAAAAAAAAAAAAAATATGCACATGTAGAAAATTTAAAAAACTATAGCTGCAATTTTTTGAAATATTTTTTTTTTTATAATTTATCGTTTTTAAAAAAATCCAAAAATTATTGACGTCGGCTAATTTTAGTATGATATATTTAAAACTTCACATATTATTCTATTATCAAATTTTAAGCTGAATAGACAAATAATTTTTCTTACCTTTCTTTTTGCTGCATCTGCTTGATCATAATATCAGCAATAGGATCAGTAAGTGGTCGTTCTCCAAGAAGCCTTTGTCTATCTAAATCTCCATGCATCTGGGTAAATGCATGCTCACCAAGACTCAATGATGTATCCAGCTGACTTGACAATTCAATAGTTTCATCACCTTAAATCAATAAAATATATAAAAATAAATTTAAAAAATTTGAATAATATTTAAATTTAAATAATAAATATATTTTTATCTAAAATATTACTGTGGAGTGTATGTTGAGGATTATCTATTATACGAATTTGTCGATCAGGCAATAATGGTTCACCATCGGGACCTCCAATATCACTTGGTAATTGCCAACAAGCATTATCTTGTTCTTCATAATTACGCGGGAAATAAAGTGGCAGAAGAATTTGATAAATACCCAGATCACAAGGCTCAAGAACAAGAACAATGCAGACAATTGAGTCATTATATTGTTCTAAAAAACGACGTATTGTACGAAGTGCAACATGTGCTCCAGCATCGGGTGGATAATTACGACGAACTGAATTGATCACAGGTAATGCAATTGTACGTAGTCCCATTTCTCTAGCTTTTTGCAAAACATTTCTAATAAAAAACAAATTATTTATTAATCTTGGAATTAATTTTATTTTTTTATTATAAAGGTCATAGGATGATAAGCATAATAAATCGGCCCAGAAAGATATCTGGGTCATCATATAAGGGTACATGGGTACTAAGATACGTTGATCCAGCAAGTTTTAGGTCTTTATCTACGTATTTAAAAATTAATTATGAAATTATCTATATTATTAAGAGAATAAGGAAAATTTTCTTCCCGACATATCTATATGATAGAATTAGTTAGTGTTATTGAAATTGACATCATTAGATAGGTCTTGACTTGAATTTGTGCCTTTTCATACATTAAACTCTTTTTAATTGCCAAGTATTGAGATAAATAGATTTATCTATATCATTCGAATTACATTTAAATTACGCGGGAAAAAAAGAGGATCGAATTTATTTTCTTTAAATAAATTAATACTTTAATTATTCTGTCACTAAATATGACTGAATGTCACTGAATATATAGCTATATTATTTATATCGCGTTACTTATTCCAAAATGACAGATTCTTATACTCCCTTTTGGCTTTAGGAAGCTTCTCAAAGCCAAAAAAGTGTGCATAGAAAAAAAAAGGATTCATTGACACAAAAAATCTTTACTCGCCTAAAGAAAATCTTTACTTACCCCAATAAATTTTTTGCATTGCGAATTGAAAACAAAAATTTATTTAGAACTAGAAAAAATTACTTGGTGCATGGAATTATTTCTTGACCAAAAAAATCTTTTCTCGCCCCAAGACAATTTTTGTATTTAATTGATAATGCATAAAATTTCTTGGTGCAAATTAAAATTTTGTTGCGGCAAGAAATCCTTTTTTTCTGCGTATTTTATAAATTTAGTAGTAATATTTGGGCAGTCACGTAGTAACTGCAGGTTGCTCGTTTTAATAAAATAAAATTGTTTCCATGTTATGGTTTTGATTATATCTGCAACCATAAAGTATGTAATCGAATAAGCTTCGTTTCTGTTGTTTCAAGAGTAAAAACGTTGAAATAAATCGATTTTTTATTATTTTCAATACGGCGTACCTTTTCGATCAATTTGCAGATTTAAGTGACCTCGCTTTACATTTCAGTCAAAATAGGGTAGAAGTACTATTTGTGGCCACTGTTCTATTTTTGGACATTTGATACTTTATTTTAATTACTGACAAAGTATAAATAAAATTACCATTGTAATAGTGGGATAAAAGTATCTATTAACATTTTTCAAAAATTAATTATGATAATGCGTCTTTTAAAAATTATTTTATTTTAATTTTTCATGCGTCCAAAACTGACCCTGAAGTGACCAAAAATGATACCTCTACCCTATATCAGCAAAAATATCTCCATATAAATATTAAGTGCATTCTTGTCTTGCTCATAGAGATATTTTTTTATGAGATGTTTTTGCTGAGATTTTTTTGTCCGAGACGTAATTTCTGAAATAAAATGAGGAGCCGTAGATTTAAGAAGTTATTCTACATCGAAACAGATATAAAAAAAAATTAGTTTCAAAATTGTACGAACACGTTTTCATAGAGAAAAAAATAATTTCGGGAAAAATCGGCTGTTTGAGAAGATTTTTATGAAGATTATGAGTTATTTTTCCCGAGTTTAGCCTTTTTCTATGATGTGACCAAATTTCATTCAAATCAGTCAAGTCGTTTTCGAGAAAATTTTATTTTCTGATTTTCTGTTTTTTTCGATATATTCAAAAACCAAAGTAGATAAAGATTTGAATCTTGCAGAGCGAACGTATCTTATTAGTACCAACATACCCTCAGATGACCCAGATATCCTTCTGCTGGCGATTCACTAGCTTGTCATCCTATGGTATTTATTTAAAAATCTTTCTAACATACCTATAACAACAATGAAGGGTATTTTGAGCTGCAGTTTGATATTTTACATGATAAATTGGCCCAACTGTATGAATAATATAACGCGCAGGTAAATTATGAGCTTGACTAACTCTTACTTCACCCGTTTTACATTCTGTAAAAAATAATAATTTATCGTTAGAGAAAATAAAAGTAAAACTAAAAAGAAGTTTACTAATAACTAAATATTCAAATTAAAAAAAATTTATTGAACGTAAAAATATCTATAGTTTAGTTTATTTTTAGTTTAACTACAAATGATAGTTTTATGAATTGACGTTTTTATATTGTCAATTTTTTTTAAAGTCAATTTTACGACAGCTTTAAAACTAAAAAGCTGTTGAGTTAATTAACTTTCCAATAATTATTCGATTACTCGCGATACTTTTACTCCATTATTTTTAGTACTTTTCTTTAAATATCCATTTCCCAGACTAAAAAGTTCAAGATTATTATTCTCGGTGCAATTTAATTATTATAAAAGCTGTTAAAAATAAAAATACCATAAACAAACATACAAAAATTGGTTTCGATTTGACTGATTGATAAAACAGTCAATCCATTTTATATAATTAACATAATCAAGTCAATTTATTCACTTGTCATTTACTTATAATTAGTCTAATCACTAATAATAATTGTATATAAAAATTTCATAAATTTTTGTTTTTATATTGACCTATAATAATTTCTATCCGTTGTTTAAATCCAAGTCTGTGTCTTGTACACTGATAAAAAAGTTGACTTAATTCAAGAGCGAAAATCTTGAACCAAGAATAGCATTTTGAAGAAAATAATTTTCTTGAGTCAAGAGAAAAAATTTTTGAACCAAGAGGAATTTACTTGAACCAAGAAGAAGATCATGACTCAAGAATTTTTTTTCTTGACTCAAGAAAATCATTTTCTTCAAAATGCTATTCTTGGTTCAGGATTTTTTCTCTTGAATCAAGTCAACTCTTTTATCAGTGTATAATTAAGTGCAATTTATTATTTTAATCATTACACAATTTTCCTCTTATATTTTGTATGTATTTTTATGTAAAGCCGATTAGAGTATAATAAATAAATAAATTAATTAATAAACTGTTAAAAATTTTCCTTCAAGTCTAAAGCAAATCACGTGAAATTATTGACGAGTTTAGATAAATCAAAAAAATAAAATGTAAATATGATTATAAATTAACTTGTTTATATACTTTATTTTCACATAATTCAAAATTTTCCAGTCATAAATGTCATAAATATTAAAATTACGATGTATTTTATTTTATTTTATTTCCGTAATTGTTTTTTTGCTGTCCATAAGTCGATTGGTTTTAAATATTCATCTTAAAGCTGTCAGTTATTTGAAAAACCGTAATTTTAATTTAAAATTCTTTTTTTTTCATGTCAGGTAAAAGAACTGGTACCCGATTAGAGAACTAGTACTCGATCACTCCATGAATTTCAATATCTATTTATCACAATTTACTAAATATAGATATGGTACTAAAGTTAGCTGACGTCTAATAAATTTTGGATTTTTTTCAAAACGATAAATTTAAAAAAAAATGATTTAAAAAATTGCACTTATAATTTTTATAATATTTTACAAGCGCATATTTTCAGTTCTATTTTTTTTGTGATTGATTCGTTGTCAATTGTTAATTCCTTACTAACCAAGATCATAATATAGATATACAAATACATGAATGATCGGGTACTAGGTCTTACCTTAAAATTAATTTTTAAATGCGACAAATTTCATAGCAAGACTTTAATAAACTCACAATTATGAAAAACTAAAGGTTTTAAAAAACAATTTAGTACTGTATTTTAAAAATTTTTTAAATTAAAATTCAACTCAAAATTTTGATTAATCACAAAGAAGTTCCATTATATTTTCATCGAAAATAATGCTTTGATTTTTTTAATTATGTGAACAAATCGATTTGATATTCAAGTAAAATTAATAAATTTCTATAAAAATTATCCTGGAAAATGGAATAAATTTTGAACAGTGTAAATAAATAAATATAAATACCTTTAATGTCATTATCAATTTCAATATTAAGCGCTGGGCCAGCTCGTGAAAATATTTTTTGGCACGTAGGACTATTGTCATTCATAGTTTCATTGGTAGGATTTACCACCGCGTCAACTTGTAACACTGATATATCACCAGTCCTTTTTAAAAGATATAAATTATAAATAAGTAAAAGTATTCTTAATAAAAAATAATAAATAAATATGATACTGAAGTTAGCCGACGTCTAATAATTTTATGATAGTAAAGATAGCGGACATGTGACAAATTTTTAAAATTTGAAATAATAAATTAAAATGTTTATAAAATAAAAATAAAAAAATACATATTTAGACAATTCAAAATTCAGTACATGCATTTTTTTTAGTTTTATTATGTTAATTATTTAATTTTTTTATGTATAATTAAAAAATTGTCATAGGTCTGCTACATTTACACTCATCATAATTTTTGGATTTTTTTTAAACGACAAAATACAAAAAAAAAAATATATAAAAAAATTGCACTTGTGGTCTTTTAAATTTTTGACATGTGCATATTTTTAATTTTTGTTTGTTTGTAATTAATTTGAAAAAAAAAATCCGAAAATAGTTAATTGCCTGTTAACTTAATGAGTGTAAATGTAGCAGACAAACGATCCTGAAGTTAGCAGACAATTAAAAATTTTTGGATTTTTTTTTGAACTATTAAATTCGAAGAAAAAAAAAACTAAAAATATGCACATGTCGAAAATTAAAAAGACTATAAGTGCAACTTTTTTTTAATATTTTTTTTTTCATAATTTATCGTTTTTTAAAAAATCCAAAAATTATTAGACGTCGGCTAATTTCAGTATCATGCAGACAAGACAATTTACAAATTTTAAATAAAGAAATAAATTAATTAATTAAAATAATGAAATTTTAAAAAAATGCGCGTACTGATTTTCATTCATCTAAATACGCATTTTTTAGTTTTTATTACTTACATTTTATTATGATACTGAAGTTAGCCGACGTCAAATAATTTTTGGATTTTTAAAAAGACGATAAATTATAAAAAAAAAAATATTTTAAAAAATTGCACTTATAGTCTTTTTAATTTTCTACATGTGCATTTTTTCAGTTTTTTTTTTTCTTCAAATTTAAACATTCAAAATAAAATCCTAAAATTTTTAATTGTCTGCTGACTTCAGAATCATTTTATTTATTTATTTAAAAATTCAAAATTCCCACTTGTCAGTTACATTCACACTCATGTTAACTTCAGGATCATAAATAAATATTATTATTTATGATGATAAATCAGATGAGTGACATAATTACCATAATGCAATCTTGCGATTTATTGAATTTTGACAGGGAAAAGGAGAATCCGTAAAATGATTCGCTTCTTCTCCCAATGAATTTGAATAATCTGTGTAACGATGTTGGACTGGTACTTCTGACCATCGTGTTAACGTACGTAATTCTACGGTTTCGGGGGCAATACCCAGGGGTTCCATCAGCTTCATCAATCTTAAAATTATATTAATACTAATTAATTAAATAAACAGTTTGTTATTTATCAGTTGTCACATAAAAAATAAAAATAAAAAACTAAATCATTTTTTATGACAATAAAGTTAGCAGACATTTAAAAATTTGTTGATTTTTTTTAACAAAAAAAATATTTTGAAAAATTGCACGTATAGTTTATAAAATTTCCGACATGTGTATTTTTTTGAAAATATTTTTTTTTCATTATTTCTGTTAAAAAAAATTTGTTTTAATTTCAAATGTCTGCTAACTTTACTATCATTCATTTTTTTTTTTAAATTAGAATCCAATATAATGTTAATAATAAAAGCAAACAATTGTAGTGATAATTACTTAAAATCATATGAAAAATATATATATATTTATATTATATTTTATCGAATAAAAATTTTTCGCGCACGTCTAACCTTACACTAACTGTCACGCGCCATTTTTACATCAGCTGTTCTTTGATTAAATGATCATACGCGCGAAAATTAACAATTAAAAATATAATTAAAAAAAATATATATATAAGTTTATGATATAAGACAGAAGATAACAATAGAGATAAAGATTATGATGATAATTAAATAATAAAGTAAATAAAATATTGTAGCGCGCAATTTGACACTACAGTAAAACGAAAAAAAAAAAAAACTAGTATTGAACAATGAATATAATCGACTCCGGGCACACCAATCACTCGTCACAAAAGCATTAGCCTTACAATTATCTTTGTTTACTCCAATAGTCCTTTTTCACTTGCGCACTTTGGCACTGATTTATAAAATATATTTGTCCTCTTAATTTTTTTCTTCTCTCTTACTCTTTCTTTATATATATGTATATCCTTGTCTAACTATTATATCTATGTTCTCTTTTTTCTATAATCACCAACCAGTCTACTCTAGGTCGACGTGCCGTCGACGTATCACACAAATGCGCTAACGCAGTTTCATGCTCTCTGCTCTACTGGTTTACTCCCACTCTTAAATTTAACTTCCCCTTCCTTATTTTTAACATTTACCTTTGGTACCACTAATCCATCACGATAAAGTGCGCGCGCAATTTTTATGGCGCCAATCAAGTGCACTGAACTTTAAATATTTTTTAGCTCTCAAAATAATTAATCAATTTTAAATTTACACCTTTTGTTAAAATTATATTTTAGTTACGGTCATTTTTTTTTTTAACAAATTACTCGCATAATTAATTTTTAAAATAATTTATAATTTTGAATTTTACTTAAATTGAGAAATAATTTTACATTTTGTAATTAATTATAAAAATTATAAATAATTTTAAATTTTATCTCATTCATATTCGCATGAGTGTATAATAAAATACGTCATAATCTGGAAACCTTTTTTTTTTTTTTAATGCCTCTGCATTCACTAAGTTTTGAAAAGGTTTCTCAATATAAATCTTGTAACATGAGGGTCAAGAACTTTTTTTTCTCGTCTAGCACATCAACAATTTTATTAACAATAACATAAAAAATATGTCGCTATGACGTATAGCAATAATATGACAAAAAATTTTTTTGTTATAGCAACTAAATAAAAAGTTGTAAAAAAAAAATATATAAATATATACATATACGAAATAAAATAATAAGTCAGGGTCACAGTAGTAATCTGGTTTGTCCTGAAAATGTTAAAAATAAATCGTTGAGACGTCGGTGCAAAAATAGTCACAAACGTATCGTTAGATACAACATATATATACAATAACGCTCACTGGTTTTATAGTCCTTTATCGATAGTCGATCGAACGCCAATAAATATTGAAACTTAAATGTATATAGATATATTTTGTTAACAATGTTGTATAACGATTTTTGATATTTTACTGGACCTAATGTCAAGTAACTCACTTATAAACTCAGGTAATGTACATTATAAAATATATATATATATATATATATATATATATATATATATATATATATATATTTGTTTGTACATATATGAACATAGATGTGGGTAGAAGGAAATAATGACGTATATAATAACGCTTCTACAAAATAAGGCGTCGAATAACAATCGGTATGCAATGTGAGTAGAGGGATATGATGATACACAGTATTTACGTTGATCGGAATCATTTAACAATAATGCAGCTACAAACAATACAACAAACCCAAGGGGAAAAAATAGGCGAGCCAATATAAAAACGAGCAATAAAAAAAATGTAAAAAGAAAAAATAGACATTAGTTTATAATTTGTCGAAAGAATTTTTCTATACTGATAGTATAATCATTTGGGCGTAGATCTTTATCTTGTATTGTGCCTTTGACAAGCCAAATGGAGATAAAACTTTAAACATCAATATATATATATATATATATGTAGACACATGTGACACACATACGTTTTTTAACTGCTGTGGGATTAGTTTAAAATGTATTATTTTTTATGCATACTAAATATTTCAATGACGACATACTTTAATTTATATTTACATATACAAAAGTTTATAAACATGTTTATTCAGTATATTTATATTTATATGAACGCGAATGTAGCTGACGTCAATTTTTTAAATTTTAAAATAAATACCTAAATATTTGAAAAATCAGTACGCGCATTTTTTTAAATTTCTTTATTGTAATTATTTATTTTAAAATTACAATTTGTCTCAAGTCTGATACATTCACACTCATATATTTTTTACGTATTTAATTTTTGATATTGAATTTAAAAAATTTTTTAAATTTCATAGAAATAATTTAATGTTATAATTAATTTAATTGATAAATTTTTTTTGTTATAAATTTTTTTAATTTATTGTAGTGCGAGATAGATTTCTACTCAAGATAAAATATGTTGAGATGTATATAAGACGAGAGAAAAGAGTAGTTGTCAGACCAGGTATAACTAATACGAAGCCGTCCAGCCGCGTTAAATCGATAATATTATCAATTATTACCGTTGCTTTATACGTCCCAAGTGTGTAATGTTATACAGTACATAGTACATTGCAACAAGGTTGCAACTAAAATAATACAAGTACTCTAAGGATGTATTTGAATAGTATAAACATAAAGATTTTTTATATTCCTTCAGACTTCCGCCAAATGTTGTCTAAATTTTACAAAAAAATAATAAAATCCCAGGATTTTATAAATTTATTTTCTAATATTTTTTATGAACCAACAAATGTTGCAACTTAAAAACTATGAATGATGTAATATATTTTTCTATTCATCAAACCGTCTTCGAGTGATACGTAACCCACGCACGTCTACTGAGTAGATTCTGATTAGGAAAAAAAAAAAAAAATTGAAACGTTAAATGTTTAATAGTTACTTGAACTTATTAAACTTTTTACTATTGTTGTATATACATATATGCACCTGGTATAAAGGCTAAAAGTTTACTCTGTGCCACTGACATCGAAGGTATAATGTTTGTCTATAGTTAAGTGTACTACGGTATCATTGCACAGTATGTAATATTTAATCAATCAATGATACAATATAACTTTTATATAATAAATAAAAATAAACAAAGTGGTTTTTTTTTACTTCCAAATATCTCAATATTAAAGTTTTTTTTCAGCAATTTTATTTTATTGTTTTATAATACAAAATTTACTAAACTTCTGACCTTTAACTTTTTTAACTTTCGAATAAATTTCAAAATTTATTGATTTTACATCTTAAGTTATTGGATTACTATAAAATATATCAAAGTATGGCAGAGACATTTATCTTATAAGTTAAGAAAAAAAAAGTCAATACCATTAATAATATAATTTAAAGAAGTTTTTATTACTTACTTTTGTTCAATGAAATTTGACGTTGATGATAAAAAATAAATAAAAATAATGTTTTTTAAAATGAGTGATTTATCAGTAATTGAATTTATCAATCAACTGACGGATTATTTATGTATGATATCTGAGATCTATTACTCATTATCTTATCCTCGGTGGTTTAATTTTTGTTTACAGTAAAATTGTTGTAATGGTATAAAAATACTGTCCAATTACAGGTAGAGAAAATTTCAACATCTACGATACTAGAATCCGGTCTGACAACGCAGTTGTGTGTCATACCACATCTGACTGTTATTTTATGTACTGTCGAGTTTTGTTTGAGTTTTTCCATACCTTATTATTTATATACGCAACATACACTTACTAATATATTTCACCAGCTCATATTTTACTACTTCATCAGTTCAAGTACTAATTTATTTTGACACTTTATTGGGATTAAAAATTATATATGCAAAAAAAAGAAGAAAGTAAATGTAAAATAAAGTTTTATTTATATTGAAATGTTTATTTAAATAATTTAAATTGTTGAGTTTAACGCTATCTATTGAGAAATGTATAAAATATAAGCTTTGAAAAATCTTTATCAATTACTAATAAAATTTTAATAAATATTTTATTTTATTGATTACATTTTTGCTGTATTAGATTCAAAATTCTTATATGGGGCAGAGGAGGGCTCCGAAAATTTTATAATAAATATTTCTTAAATTTTTTTTTTCACCGTTTTTGAAAAATTTTATTTTTGTAAAAAAATAGTATAAATACAATTTGATTTTTTTCCTCATCAATCTACAATAAAAGAACTGATGTCATTTTACAAGAAAAGAATCAGTGTACATTTACTTCCCTCTTTAAAAAAATCCCGATCACTCCGAAATCATTACTGATTTTTTACAGTGTATAAATTCTTATTAAATTTACTTTAATTATTCGGCTTAAAAATTTTAAATTGTCAACATGCATAAGATGACATCAAACGTTAATAAGATAAATTGATTTTTAAGTCAATCATCGAGAGTCGTTATATCTACTAAGTCATTAGTGATCTTAGTTTCTTCCCGAATACACCAATGAGCTCATCAGAAACGTTAATGTTGACCTACTCTACCTTGAAATATTATTTTTCTACTAATACGCCCGGGGCTTTTGACGTTAATACAGCAGCCACATTCGCAAAGGTAGCGGTTGAAAGTAGGACTAAAAATTAATGTGTCCTAATTAATTAAGTCATAGATACAATCCTATCGATAATGACTCATTAATCACTTAATAATTTATACTGATGCTTATTAAATTCCTTGTTATTGTCAGCTAGCTGGTATTATTGCATCTGCATAGTTTTATGTCTATTTTCTAAATTGTAATTATTACTTCTGCAAATTTTTTTTATTGGCCCTATGATTGGCAAAAGCTGTTTATTTGAATAAATAAATAAATGCTCTTGTCCGGCCGCAACTAGAGGCGGATAGTAACTCATCTCTATGCATTTACTTAAAGGCAGACAATTTATATCTCGTCTAAAAATTTTTTAAATTGAAAGTTAATATTAATATTAATATGTATAACTATTGTATACAATTTAAATTCATTAATACAGAAACTGTTGTTATCAAAAGGAGCATTTTTCTATGATCGATAATAATTCTAAACTAAACTACAATGATAAAGTATCAGAAATATCTCGATTTAATCTATTAAAAATTTACAATTTATTTTTCAAATTTTAGGTAGATTCTTCATCCATATCGGCCTATTTTACGGCAATTAATAATTATATTACATAACAACTTATCAACCTTATTTTTCAGTAAAGATACAAAATTCAACTCACTAGTTATAATTTTAATTATAGAGGAAGGAAGGGAGAGGGGGGGGGGAGTAAAACGAGGTATCCCAAATTTTATAAAAAAAATTTTTATTTTTTTAATGTTTTTTAAACATTCCAAATCACTTTTGTAAATATAATTGAGCATTGTTTTGAATTTTTTTTTTGTTAAAACTTTTCTTAAATCGAAAACGTCAGTCGAAAAATATTAATGACTTTTGTTTTATGATAAAAACTATTAAAATTATTTTTTTTCCTTCCTTGGCATCACGGAAAAAAATGAACTACATAAATTGAGAATGAAAAGTAATATAATGGTAAAGTGATCAGTAAATACTATCATTCTAAATAGTAATTTTTTCATTTATGATTCAAACGTGAATAATTACAGGATAAGTATGAAAATTTATTGTCTGTGAAAGAAAAATTACTATTTGAACTTTAAAAATCGTAACTGATACTTAGAAAATAGACGACACGTATTATAAAATTTACTATTTGAATGTTAAAATTCCCCATATTGACAACCGGGTTCCGGGTTATAATTTCAAATAGTAATTTTTAAAGTTTATTTTTTTCCGTGATCCAATAATTAAGTGAAATGTAATTTTTCTTTATGTAAATTACTTAGAAAAAATTTAATTTAATCAAATCTATTTAATTTCCAGAAATATTTTTTTTTATCTTTTTTAGGGGGTACCCCATTTTGCCCGCAAAAGTGAAAATATTTTTGTTTTAACGGCAACTGAATTTTTTTTTTATTTACATTGAATATCATAAAAAAAAAAAAGATTTAGCGTATTTGAGCCCTCGAAAACTTAGTATTTCCTTAAGTACCCCGTTTTACCCCCCTTCTTCGATATTGCTTTGATTTTTCTCAATCCAACATAAAATTGAACGTATTCAATTAATTCAATTATGGATATTATGGTTATTAGCTGCATTAAAACTTTGAAATGTGTGGAGTTTCGAGGTCCTGAAACTAAACAATTACTAAGTATTGAATTTTTTTTTTTAAGGTATAAGGGAGAGAGAGGCAAAATGAGATACCCCTAAATTTTTATAAAAAAAAGTTTTTTTTTTAAACATTTCCAAATCACTTTTGTAAATATAATTGAGCATTATTTTGTTAAAAAAATTTCAAAAATCGATAATGTCAGTCGAAAATTATTAATGACTTGTTTGATGATGAAAACTATTAAAATTTTTTTTTCTTCCTTGGCATCTTAATTCAGTGAAATGTCATTTTTCTTTATGGAAATTACTAACACAAAGATTTAATTTAATCAAATTTATTTAATATCCAAAAATTTTTTTTTTTACCTTTTTTAGGGAGTACCCCATTTTGCCTGCAAAAAAGAAAATTATTTCTTTAACGTCACCTGAAAATTTTTTCTATTCACTTTGAAATCATTAGAAAAAAAAAAAATATTTAACGTATATAAATTCCCGAAAATTTTCTATTTTCTCAAGTACCCCGTTTTGCCCCTATATATATTAGTAAGACTCGGGCAATCCCATATCCAGTCAACTTAGTCGAATTCGTATTCAAATTCAAATTTTTCCAATTTTTAAACCAAATCAAATTTAAATTCAAAGGTCGGTCGGTGACGGGACGAATCTCAGAACCGAACCAAGGATATAAATTTGAAATCTTAACGTCAAAACGCTCATTGCGCTCCATCTAATGTTTTTATATGAAAGCGCTACAGCTGACAGTTTTAAAAAGTATTTCATGAAATACTCACGGGAAAAAGGCGCCGTTCTACTTTTTCCATTTCAGTTTCTCTTCTGCTCTGTTTTCTTTGCACTTTGCACCGAGCATGTACTCAAAAAAAAAAAAAAAAAAAAAAATACATAAAGAGTAAAAATGGCGGATGACAATGAAGACCAGTGGCTATACGGCGATTCAAATGATGGAAAAGACAGTTTTACAAAAGACGAGCCTTCTGAAAATGACAAAGATCCAACGCCAACAATAAGCCAAGATGAGTTACAAAACATTGAAGAGAATAACGCGGAAATTAACGCTGATGAATCTACTGGGGTAAGTTGTAAACATAACCTCCGGAAATATATATACCGGTGTAAAAATTAATAATTTATTATATATAAATATACATACCATTAATTTAATCAAAAGGTAGCGGATACGTCAGAATTAGAAGAACCATCGGCAGTAGAACCAGAGGATGAAGCTTCTGAACAAACAAATGAAAATGGTACTAAAGAACCAAGTCAAGAAGATGCTGATGCTTCAAGTGATTCTGATTCAGACGATGACGTTCATGTTGTCATTGGTGACATCAAATCAACACCAGCTTACAATAATTTAAATATTAAACGCTCCGGGCTTTTGACAAATGCGTCTGGAATATCAGATAAATTAAATAAACAGCCTGGTAAATTTAGTATTGATGAATTTGAAACAATTGGAGTCATAAATGGTATCCAAGCACACGAGTTTAATCTCGATCAGTTGGAAGATAAGCCATGGAGGCAACCAGGTGCCGATATTACGGATTACTTTAATTACGGTTTTAATGAAGAAACTTGGCGGGCTTATTGCGAACGTCAAAAAAGAATGAGAAGTGAATCGGGTGTTGGACTTGTTCTAAATGCTGGATCCGGTGGACCCAATTTAATAAACACACGTGTGTCACAAGTTGCTATTACTAATGACAACAGCAAATACTCTGGTATTTCGGGACCTAAAAGAGCTGGACCACCACCTGGAAGAAAGATGGCTGGGACAATTGACGTCATTGGCAGTTCTGGTTTAGCATCACGTAGGAATCTTGATAAATCACCGCCTAAAGAAAATGTTATACAAGTTATGACAGCTGACAGACGAGAGTACTCAAGAAAACCCGGGTTTCCTGACATGAGCGTACCGCCACCAGCTCCTGGAATGGCACCACCACCATTTGATTTACCTCCTCCTCCTGCTCCTTACCAAGAACCTCCACCTTTTTATGTATCAGAACCTGATCCTTATTATCAAAGCTACGAGCCTACACAAGACAGTCAATGGGGAAACGATCCGGTAAATATTTTTTTGTTAATTTATAATCTATAATTTATTTTTCTAATTAATTCATTCATTCATTATTAGGGTGGTCCGTTGGGAACGACTATTTTTTTTTTTCACTCATTTCAAAATATTGTTCAAGACATTGAAAAAAAATTCCCTGAAAGTTTCAGATCTTAATTTTAATTTAAAATATTTTACATTTGATTTTGAAGTTTTCCCATGTAAAATGTAAAATGCATAGCATTTTTTTTTTCTCAATTCTCTAAAGCTCACACGTATTTCAAATTATTGGGTCGGCGTTTGCGGCATTTTGTGGGTAATATAATACTCCAAAAGTCTCCTTAGTAATTTTACTAAGAGTCTAATTGTTTTTTCTGTATTGGTTCTAAAAATCATTTCTTTAATAATAATTTGGGGTTTTAGTGGATATTGACTAGATAACGAAATTTACAGTAAAAATGCAGATAACAATTTTTAGGAAATTTTATTCTCTACAAAAAAGGTTCTCTTAGTTAAGTGGCTCAAGTTCTTCAATTACGTGATGTAGCGGTTTTATTAATCTTGTAAATAAAATATTTGTCAATAATTTTTCCGAAGCTTAAAAATTTAATCCTTCGTATTTTCATTAATAGGCTAAATTTATGAAAAGAAAATTATTTACTTATTTAAAGTTGAACTTAAAAGGCATTTAGTCGAATTTTTAAAAAAATATTTTATTTACAAAATTAATAAAATCCCTATATCTCACAAACGATGAACTTGAGTCACTTAACTAAGAGAAAATTTTTTGTAGAGAATCACATTTCCTAAAAAATCGTTTTCTGCATCATTACTGTAAATTTCGTTATTTAGTCAATATCCACTAAAAGCCCAAATTATTATTAAGGACGTTCTTGCGTGAGGCTTACTATTAGATAAAAATTCAAATTTTATATTTTTGCGAATTTCGTTCGACCTTTATGATTTTTTCCGTACTTTCCATTGTTTTTCACGAAATTATTAATAACTTTAACACTTCTATTCACTCTTCTCGCGATTTCATGATGAGATAAATTTTGATTAAGTAAAAAATTAATTTTATTAATTTCTTCAATACTTAACATTTTGTTGCGCCTCATTTTATGCAGTAACCAATTTTGGTGTTTTATATCGATTTTAATTCATTCACTGTGCTATAAAATTGTAACATAATAATGCGAAAATGAAACGTATTAGACTAATTTAGTCCAAGACTCAAATGACTGTAATGAGTTCTGACCTGGCCCCGGGTGACTAAGAAGTGTCCAATTAATATACAAATTAGCATAACAGATGGCTGTTGAATCATTTACTTTTTTGCGCCCGATCAAGTTGAAAATCAGAACGCACTTTTACACTGTTATATAAATATTTTCGATAGTTCAAAAAAATTAATAAATTATTTAAAAATTTTTGAGATATTTTCAAAAATTTTATAGCCTCGTAATTAAATTTGAAACAGTTAGTCCTCATTTGACTCACGAGTCACGCAAAAACGTCCTTAAAGAAATGATATCAGAACCAATACAGAAAAGACAGTTAGAATATTAGTAAAATTAATAAGGAGACTTTTGAAGAGCAATAAATTACCTACAAAATGCCGCAAACGGCGACATGATAAACTGCCATGCGGCTGAGCTATAGAAAATTGAAAAAGAATCCTAACTTTCCTATGTATTTTAAACGGGAAAACTTTAAAATCGGAAATAAAATACTTAAAATTAAAAGTAAGAGTTGAAACTTTAAGGGAAATTGTTTTCAATGTCTAGAACAATATTTTCAAGTGAGAGTGAAAAAAAAATAGTCATTCCAAACGGACCACCCTATTAATTATATTAATTTATTTTAATTAATAGACTTGGCAGCCAACAAATTTAGCCGTTCCATTATCAACACCTGAAGACAATAAAGATCTAGGTCCTAAATCAATTCCAACAATGGTACCGCCGCTGACAATTCCTCCGTTGATTGCTTCTGCTCCACCTCAGCGTGAGCCACCACCTAGAGGTGACATTCCTCGTAATGAAAGAGAAATTGATTCAATGGGTAGAGAAAGAGAAAGAGAACGTGAACGTGATCGTTCAGAACGTGACAAAGATTCATCTGTCAGAGAACGTGAACGTGACTCTGTAACGCGAGATGATGACAAAGATCGTGATCGTTCAAGGTCACAATACCGTCATAAAGAAAGGTAATTTTATATTTAATTATTTAAATCTAAACTCGTCATTAATCAAAAAAGTATATGGATAATTTAATATCTTTTTTTAACTTTAGACACAGGCATCGATCACGATCACGTTCAAGGCGACATAAATCAAGATCTCGTAGTCCCAGTCGCCGTAAGAAAAAATCACGACGGACTGATCGTGAAAGATCTAAAGAAGAAAGTGAATAAAATAAATCAATTTCTATTACCGATACTTACATAATATTTTATTTCAATTTTTTATTAATTGCGCATTATTAAAAAAATAGCGTTTACTTTGTACAAAACAAAACAAATATTAATTAAAAAAATAATAAATAATGATGTGACGCTAATTGAAAATATTTCATTTGTTATGAAAATAAAATAAATTTAGATTTAAATGGAATATTGATAAATAACGTAATCATTCTTAATTTCCCGCTAAGAAAATTAAAATAAAATCTGAAAAATGGTTGACCCTGCGGTGATTTAAGAGTTATGCAACAAAAACTTGAAAATAAGTTTTTTTCTGATTTTTATTTTTCGTATAACTTGTAAACTGCTCGGCCGATCGATTTCAAAATCTAATCAGCTCTCAGTTTTGACGAGTTCCAAAGATATCGTCGGACAACAAAAGTTTAAACACACACGAACGCACGCGCGTGCGTCCGTCTGATGAAAACTTAATTTTCGAAAATCTGACCAACAGAGCATATCTTCGAACTTAACCTTGATTTTCGACCAAGAAATAAGTATGTTAAGTTTCATTTGGATGCATTAAGAATTAAAAACGTTATGATCAGCACAAGGCGCGTTATCCCCCTCTTATACATTGTAAAAAAAACTGGGGTAAGTCCAGGCGGTGTAGATGTTAAAACTTTCGGTTTTAAATTTCAACATCGGAAGTGGTGTTGAAATAACACCGCCGCCGGTGTAAATATTCTTTACCGGTGTTGAAAAAATTTTCCGGTGTTGAAAATATTTAACTTTGTGAATATTTTCACTTACTCTATCACTAGGGTTTGACAGTGTTTTTATTAATTAATTAAATTATTAGTGATTGAAATCCTGGGCCTAAAATTGTGAAAATTTTTAATAAATCACGTATAACATAAATAATTATTTGAATATTAATTTTTTATATTTTTAACTTCCCACTAAGAAAATTCAAAATTTTTAACAATTCGGAAGTTAATGGTTTCGGTCCAATTTTCGAAAATCAAGTTTTCACCAGATGTCGACGTTTTGAGGTCCTAGGAAGCTATTCAGACTAATTTCACGATGATGTCCGAGTGTATGAATGTATGTATGTACGTACGTACGTACGTATGTAAATACCTGTATCTTTTGAACGGATGAACCGATTTTGAACTTTAAGGTGTCATTCGACGCGGCTTGTCAATACCTTGAAGCTGAAAGAAAATTGAGCTTGATCGGTAGGGCTCGTTCAGAGATATTCCAAAAATAAAATTTTTTCAAAAATGTTTTTTTTGGATAACTTTTAATGTGCTCGATGGATTGATTCCAAAATGAACTGGGCTCTAGAGCTTTATAAGCCGCGTCAAATGCCACCTCAACCATCAAAATCGGTTCATTCGTTCAAGAGAAACCGTTGTCGAAAGAAACTCAATCGGTTTATTCGTTTGAGAGATATCGTTGGAGAAAAAATGGTGAAAAACGTTTTTTTTTCGAAAACAACAGCATACAAACGTATTTTCGAGCTCGAAAATGTATTCACAATAATGTTTTCGAGGTTCTTGAGCTCGAAAACAGCGGGAAGTTTTGGGGCTGGCCCGCAGGGTCAACTGACAGACCGATTTTTTTTAATAATAAGGCCATGTGGGCCCCACGTTGGGCGCCACTGAAACGAAGTTGAGGTCCACCCCCTATAGCAGGGGTGAATCAACCGTCCGTTACCCATTTAAATTAAATGGACCCGTGTCCTTTTTAGCATATTTCAAATTATTTTGCTTACCCTGATTAAAAAAATGTATTTGACAGGATTAAAAAGGATTAAAATTTTAATACTTTCAAATCCTTCTAAATACTGTAAATCCTTTTTTAAAATTCACGATTAATCATATTAAATACTTTTTAATACTAAAATAATCGAAAGGAGTAGAAGGATTTGAAAGGATTTAACTAGCATTTAAAATTTCTAATGCTATTGAATACTTTTTAATCCTGAAATAATATTTTTATTTCGTTATCTTTTTAGGATATAAAAGGATTCAACTAGCATTCAAAATTTCTAATGCTATTAAATACTTTTTAATCCTGAAATAATATTTTTATTTCGTTATCTTTTTAGGATATAAAAGGATTCAACTAGCATTTAAAATTTCTAATGCTATTGAATACTTTTTAATCCTGAAATAATATTTTTATTTCGTTATCTTTTTAGGATATAAAAGGATTCAACTAGCATTTAAAATTTCTAATGCTATTGAATACTTTTTAATCCTGAAATAATATTTTTATTTCGTTATCTTTTTAGGATATAAAAGGATTCAACTAGCATTTGAAATTTCTAATGCTACCGAATACTTTTTAATCCTGAAATAATGTTTTTATTTCGTTATCTTTTTAGGATATAAAAGGATTCAACTAGCATTTAAAATTTTTAATGCTATCGAATACTTTTTAATCCTGATATAAAGTTTTTATTTCGTTATCTTTTTAGGATTTAAAAGGATTCAACCAGTATTTAAAATTTTTAATGCTATCGAATACTTTTTAATCCTGATATACAGTTTTTATTTTAATATCTTTTTAGGATATAAAAGGATTCAACTAGCATTTGAAATTTCTAATGCTACCGAATACTTTTTAATCCTGAAATAATATTTTTATTTCATAACCTTTTTAGGATATAGAAGAATTTCACCAGTATTTAAAATTTTTTATGCTACCGAATACTTTTTAATCCCCTCGCGGTTTTCATGATACGGTTTGAACACTGTACTAAAAGAGCATACACGTAGTCGATAACAAGTAGTTTTACCGTATTTATACGGTATGTTTGTGAAATTTAATTACGGTATTCCTACAGAGCTTATACTGCGTTTATACGAAGCTTATACTTATACGAACTTATAACGGTACAGTCCCTATATAAATTTGGTATCAACACAATATATTTACGGTATTAATACACAGAAAAAAAGAATTTCTTGGCGCAAGAAATATTTTGTATTATGAATTGAAGACAAAAATTTTTCTTGGCTCAAGAATTTTTTTCTCGCCTAAAAAATTTTTTTCTTGTTCCGAGAAAATTTTTTCTTATTCCAAGAAAAGTTTTGTTTTCACTTTATGATATAAAAAATTTCTTGAGTCAAGTACAAATTTTCTTAGAACAAGAAAAAATTTTTTGCGCCAAGAAATCCTTTTTTTCTGTGTACGGTAATAAAATTTCACAAACATACCGCATTTATACCTAGGGTATACCGTAATAATACTTGTACCCAAAAAATACTCGGAAAATACCGTAGAAATACCGTTATGGCAATTCCGCGAGGGTCCTGAAATAATTTTTATATTTCGTTATCTTTTTAGGATATAAAAGGATTCAGCTAGCATTTAAAATTTCTAATACTATTGAATACTTTTTAATCCTGAAATAATATTTTTATTTCGTTATCTTTTTAGGATTAAAAAGTATTTAAAAGTATTTAACAGTTTAAATCATTTCAAATCCTGTTAAATCATGTTTTCAGGATTAAATAGTATTTAACAGAATTAAAAAATTTGAATCATGTTAAATCCTTCTGAATCATATTTTCAGGATTCGATAGCATTCATAAGGATATAAATTTTTTTAATCCTTTCAAATACTTTTGTTTAATCAGGGCAGTTTGCTTGAGCAAAAGCTTACTGTACAAAAGTTTCGTTGAATTTTTCGTCAAATTTCCGTCACTTTCGGACTTTTCCGTTTTTGACGACAATTTATACACAACTTGCTATACAATTTGAGGTAAATTTACTACCCGAATTAGAATGCAAATTCAATTCAAAAGGTTACTAGAAAAAATTTTTCGTCAATTTTCAGGCTAATTTTTGCATCAATTTATTGTTAATTTGACTTAAAAAATTGTAAAGTAATTTTTTACCGTAAAATTGTAGACAATTTACTAGAAAAAAAAAGTCGCTAATGTTCGTTCTTATCATTTCAGAAGGAAATCAAATTTATACATAAATATGTCTACAATTTGAGGGAAAAAAAAATCTTAACAATTTTTGAGTCAAATTAACAATAAATTGATGTAAAACTTTGCCTCAAAATTGACGAAAAATTTTTTTTAGTCAGCTTTGGAAGTGAATTTGCATTCTAATTCGGGTAGTAAATTTACGTCATATTGTACAGCAAGTTGTATAGACATTTTATGTATAATTTGCTTATCATCTGAAATGCAAAGAACGAACGTTACCAACAATTATTTTCTATAAAAGATTACCTCTAAATCGAGCAAAAATTAACCGCAAATTTTTCTTTTCAACTTTTACTGTTAAATTATTGGCAAATTCGGGCAGGAAATTTCAATGACGTTAAATTACAGTCAATTTCAAGCTAAAGTGGCTATTAGAGGAGTTAATTTGCAGTTGAGGTGACTATCAGGGTAAATTTCATATCAAACTATAGTAAAAAATATAGACTGGAGCTCCGCTGGTGGCGAAAAAATAAATTATTACTATAGAAAAATTATTTATCATTTACTGAATCATGGCATTTCTTATAAGTTTTTATTCTCTGGCAGTGCCCTTTTCGCATAAAAAAATTTGTAAAATTATTAAAAATGGGGGTGCTATAGTATATGCTGGCCTAATTTCATTATTTAAATTAGTTCTCATTACTAAAATGAGTAAAGTTTCATAATTTTATGACGAACAATCAATCATCTTTCGACTGAAAAAAAAATTTTCTAAAAATTTTGTTATTTAAAAAGTTTTTAAAAAATTGGAGCTAAATACCGTTCGGTCTACGGTATAGAGACACGGCAGGCTCGCGCCATGACACTTCACACATATACATGTGTGTTTAAACGTGTACTTGGCGCGAGACACTACCGTGTCTCCTGATTATAAAATTTTCTTACTTATCTAGATTGAAAGAATTCAAAAATTTGAAAAACTACATGTCCGAAAAAAAAATGCAAATAATATTTCATAAAAAATTTTCTGAACGAAAAACTCAAATCATTGAATGTTCGAAAAATATGCAAAATTGTGTCACGTTTCGATGTTCGAGCTTCGAACATTTTTCGTATAAATTTCGAACATTTTTTTTTTACACGGGTTAGTATAAGAATTTCAAAATGATTTTATAAACTGTAATAATTGTTACGTCCAAAAATTTGGTACGTAATTATTTAAGTTGTGAGTATTTGGCCCAAGCCGAAGCCTATAGACCGGGAACTCCAGAGGTTTTTGTCTTAATAATATTGTTGGTGAAGGTTAAATTAAATGATAAATTCTCGGTTTAAATTTAATACATATATTGTAAAACCGTACAAATATTATTGTTTGCTAAATAACTATTACAAAAATTTAGTTATTAAAAATTATTTAATTACAATTTTAAACGCAAAATTAAATGTTAAACAACACTTAATAAAATTAACTATTCAAATACAATATTAAATATAAAAATTCGTGACCAGACTATTTCTTAGTCTCTTACAAAGTTAATTATTCCCATATAAATTCAAATATAATAATTCGTGACCAGACTATTTTTCAGTCTCTTACAAAAGTTAATTATTCCCATATAAATTCAAATATAATAATTTGTGACCAGACTATTTCTTAGTCTCTTACAAAATTTAATTATTCCATATAAATTCAAGTATAATAATTTGTGACCAGACTATTTCTTAAAGTCTCTTACAAAATTTAATTATTCCCATATAAATTCAAATATAATAATTCGTGACCAGACTATTTCTTAGTCTCTTACAAAGTTAATTATTCAAAATGAATTCAAGTATAAAATTTGTGACCAGACTATTTCTTAAAGTCTCTTACAAAATTTAATTATTTCCATATAATTCAAGTATAATAATTTGTGACCAGACTATTCCTTAGTCTCTTACAAAAGTTAATTATTCCCATATAAATTCAAATATAATAATTTGTGACCAGACTATTTCTTAGTCTCTTACAAAGTTAATTATTCAAAATGAATTCAAGTATAAAATTTAGTGACCAGACTCTTTCTCAAAGTCTCTTACAAAATTTTATCTGTGGTATTTTATATTAAATATTTATTGACATACCTGGGTTTCCACCTTGCAGTATTTACCGTTGCGAAAATATTTAAATAAAAGGATATAATAGAGAACACTTAGTATAACGCTCACTGACTCTAATTAAAAATATACTTGTCCATTCTACGTGGAGGGACCCGGGGGAACCCGGCCACTGAACCTAAGTTTTATTTACGATCCGCATACTTGGAGATCCTGGTCAAGAGAGAGAGTTCACACGACCAATTTTTTGGGTCTCGATTTTCGGGGCGTTCCAGTTGACCTCAATTGGGGGAAAAAGCGTGACCAATTAAGTGTCCGAATTCCTGGGCCCTTACCCTCACTCTTAGATTTTCCAGAGAGTGTCGTATGAACTCCCACTACAAGTGGATGCCCTCGTATGAGTATGTGTACATATGTGTGCGTATATGTGTCCACCCACACGCAAGCACATTTACACGTGAGCAAAACACACACACGCATACATACACATACTCATGTACATCATATACTCATGTACATCATGTACTCATGTACACCATGTACCCATGTACATCATTTTACTATTATGAATTATTATTTATTTATTAAATAATAATTTATTACTATTTATTATTTATCAAATATTATTTATTATTAGTTATTATTTATCATGCCTGGCGAGCTGCCTAGAACCTTTGATTATTAATTATTATTAATAACCTATAAAATATTATATTATTTACCAGGTCTAGTGTTCTCACTTAGAACCTTTTACTATTATTTATTATTTATAAAAAATATGAAATGTTATTTTTTATCAGACTATGAAATAATTTTTTATGAATTATTATTATGAAATATTTTTAGTTAAAGCATTTTAAAATGAGTTTAAAATGTGTTCAGCTCTTATCTAGTACACGGAAAAAAAATTCTACCAAAATTTACGATGTTAACATCGTAATCTCGGACTAGACTTTTATTAACGTCAATTTTTAAATGTTTTATTTCAAAATTTATTATGTGGGTTATATTTTTTACTATTTAACATCGTAATTTTAACAAAGACTTTTAGGATTAAAAATTACTGCAAAAATTACAATTTAACATCGTAAAAAAAAATAAATAAAAATTACACTTTAAAAACTATATTTATTCGTACATTTAATATTTCTATTTACTTTTTAACAAAATAAATATTACAGTGCTGCCTCTGTTATAATACGATGGAAGCTATAAAAAGTACGATGTTACATCGTACTTTTTAAATAGTAACTGGGTCCTCCGCAAGTCGTTTATATGGATCTTAAAAACATCATATAGTGTAGGCCTTTCAGTGGCCGAGTGGTCCAAGGCGTCGGACACTTCGCACTCGAAAGGACTCGGGTTCGAATCCAACTGCCGAACGATTTTTATTTTAATCTTTTATTTAAAATTTCTCTTCAAATTTTACGATGTTACATCGTAATTTATATTAAAGAGCTCAAGACTTCGTATTGTTTGTCTGAAGTATTATTTCTTAAATGAAATTTCCAACCCTACATCGTAAAAATTACGATGTGAAAAGTCTAGTCCACCAATACAATAATTAATAGGACAAATTACGATGTTAGCATTGTAAATTTAACTAGAATTTTTTTTCCGTGTACTCGAAACTGATAAAATTTCAATTTGTTTGTTTGTTTTGGTTTTAAGCCGTTAAAACCTTTTGTGACGCACCAAAACGATTTCTAAAACTGACCATCGAGGCACTTAATGTATACTCTCATTATTCAGTTTTACTTATTTAAAAATTATAAAATTAAAATAAAATCGTCTGATTTTTGCCAGACGTAACATAATCAATTCCATAACAAAAAATATTAATACAATCACGCGTACCTTGTGATTTTTCTAAGCATATTTTCAATTTTGATATTAAAAGGACAGATGTTAGAATACACCTTTTTGACAGCAGCATTTTTTTTATATGTTATTTTTAGACTTCAGATAAGCTTTTTAATAAATTTTTCCGAAAAAAATTTATACGCCCTTTTTGCTTTGGGAAAACAATGTTTGATTTTCAAGCGTAGAAAATGTTTACTAATCAATTGGCGATGAAAAAAAAAATTTATGCGCCCTTTCACCTTTATGATATACTCTATTATGTATGTTTTCACATATGAAGTTTTTTCATGCGGGCAACCATTAATTTTTAAATAAAGCGAGAATTCAAAATAACAAGTAAATAATATTTTGAAGATTTATTTAACTAAAATTAAGTTTTAACCGTTACAGTTGCTACTTAAAATTGTATTTACATTATTACTATAACAAATTTCTTTAATCACAGATAAAGAATTAATTTAAAAATTTTTTTAATTATTGTCTGATTTGACACACATTTATTTGTCAATATTTTGTAAAACAATCGGTGGTGAACATTATTTAAGCACCAACAAAGGGCACAAGAATAATTCCTGACTAAGAAAAACGATACAAAATGGTTGGTCATGTTAATGACCCATACGAAGGGTGATTCCAAATTATTCAGAAGCATTAAAATCTATTTAAAATTTTGTCTTTTTCTTATTCGTTTTAAATTGATTCTCTGAATAAACCAGTATATTTGTGATCAAAACAAGAATCACCCAGCGATGAATCAGGAGCGAATAAAAATTCAACCTTTACATTATAATTCGCATCTTGAAACACTGGTACTGGAAGATCCATCACTTGCCTTTGAGAGTTCACTTCAGATAATCTTCTATCCCGCTGAAGGTATTCCGGTAAAGGCGTTGGCTCAAGACCCAGTAATTTATAACTTTTCGGTGATCTTGGCAGGGACTCTAGATATTTTACAAGCTCTTTAACCATATAACAAAATGGCAGAAGGCAATTAGATCCTTTGTGACAACGTTCCACATGAAAACAACACAGCGACATGAAATCTTGGCAGATTAAACAATTAACCCTTGTTCTTTTATCACATTCCTTGCAGTGTTTTATAACTTCACGCATGTGTTGACAGTTTGATAATGTGCAGTCATCATTTTTACATTGGCTAAGCGCGTGCAACAGCCATTGCATGCAGAATTCTGCAGTTAATTCCTTGTTTTCTGTTGAAGTTGAGATAATTGGCTCCATTTTCTTCTTATAATCGAATTCTTATGCAACGTCACTAATACAAAGCTCGAAATCCTGAAAAATAAAATGATTATTTTATAGACTGAACAAATTGCACAAATGTTTTATCACTTATAAAATTAAATTTTAAGGAACAAGTAGTTACTAGGGTATAATCCCCGCCGCTATTGTTCTCGAACAATAGCGTCTGGGGCCCTCGTCCCCCTCGGGTGGAGGGGGACTGGGCCAGACGCTATCGCTCGGAAAAGCGGCGTGGGAGAATACCCCAGTGACTTTTATGTTAATTTTGTTAATTTTGTTAGTTGTTAGTTTTTTAGTAATTTTTTATATTTTAATTTCTACAATTTTATATTTTTATCATTTTGTAGAACTTTCAAAATTAACGTTGCTATTTTAATATTTTTTTGTAGTTTATATCATAAATTTTTATATGTTACTGAATTATCGGAGTCAAAATGATAATTTTGATAGGATGATGTTTGGGCGTTGGTTGAAGTACTGAGGTTGTTCATTGAAACATACACTGGTGTCGATGGTCGTTTAGGTTGCAGATATCCGTTGGATGAGTCATTATTGGTACTATGAACGTTAGAAAGTGGCAGCAGAAAACTTGTATTTGGTACACATCTTTCTTTGATGAATTTTTTAACGCGAATCGTGATGTTGAATGCACAATCAAAATTTCGATGAGGATTTGTATAACGTTTAAGAGTATGAAGAAAACACATACCACTTTTAGGTGGGAGTAGGTCTGATGAAGTACCGCCAATATCTGATTCGATATTAATAATTTCCCGATTAAGTAAACTTGTGAGAAAGTTAGTAGAGTAAAAACCAACAGTATAAATTTTATTTGATAGTTTCACTAGCTGTCTGATATTATTGTACACACACTCTCTTTCTGTATCACCATCAAACCACTCGATTCCATGTTGCGTCAATGTAAGAGTATTATTTGCTGATCGCCAAGTTTTAGTTAGATCTTCGTAATTTTCTGATGGTTTAATAATCCAATGAGCAATAAATGAGGCTTCTCGAATAGACACAGCACAAATTTCTTTAGGTATAAATGTACCTTTGTTCCCCCAAAAACCTTGTATTGTAATGACGATATCCATGACTCACAAGTTATAAAAGATGGCAGCGGACGGTTAACAATGAAATGACACAATAGACCTACGAATGGCGGCTACTGCAGCAATGGCGACTGCGGCGACAAAAAAATTAACTATCGAAGCAATGTAAATCGATATTTGAATAATAATAATAATATATTGAAAAATTATTATTAAACAAGTAGTTCACATGAAAATGTAGAAATACTGAATAAAAAACTTGTTTCAATAGATGCTATTGTATATAAAAACTTTCTCACAGTTAAAAATTTAATTTGTAATAAAATAGAAATATTTAAACTTTGATGTTGAACATATTGATCGTGGTAGTACCAACTATGATAACTTGAAGTTTTATAAATTTTTTTTTTTTTTTTTTATTCGAATGTTGTAAAAGTTGGAGTTCTCACTTCAAACTGTTGACTTGTGTATGAATTTTCGCTATTTGATTCTGATCTCCAGCGAAATTTCAAAGTAGGTATAATTGCCAAAGCTTCCCGTGATAATTTAAAAACGTAAAAAGTAAGAAGCTCACTAAAGAAATCATAAAATTTCAGAGTACTGACATTTTGAGTATCTAGTTTTGTGGCACTTGTGGTGTATGAAGGCTTGAAATTATCCGTCATACAACAGGCTATTGTTTTAGGCTCCGGCAGCCTATCCATGTCGTGTTTCATTATATTTTTCCAGGTGCCCTCAGCAACAGCGTCTACAATATCACTTTTATATTTATCAGTTGGTACTTTATTTAAACTGTCTATTTTTAAAGAAACCCAACTGCTTATATGTTTAAGTGTCTAATAGTAATAAACATCATATAAATTTTAGCGTTATTGTTTTTACTAGATATTAGAACTGATTGAGTGTCATAACTCGTGGTAAATGAAACTAATATTTTCACTAATTTTTAGAGGTTCAAGTTTTGGACGTTGAGAAGGCGCGATTAAACTGTTAGTATGATAAAAATAATTTAAAATAATGCCTAAACTATCACACAATATTTTCCATTCACCGATACTTAATGTGATAACTGACCGTGGAGAGGTAGCAACTAGTTGTACAACTAGATAAAATTCTTTTGTCTGTGGTTGCCACTCGTAGCCAACGCCCAAAGTCTTGGTATAAGACTTATTCAACGGGTAAGATACTGAGAGCACAAGTTCTTTATTTAAAGTAGCCATGTTGACGCTTCAGACGGTCGATTATAACTAATTCAAATGGGGCCCGATCAGTGACTTTTATTATTTGAAGTATATTTCTGTTACAAAATGGAAGGGATGAATTAATTTAAATAATAGTGGAGGGGTTAACGTTGTTTATAAAAAATCAATAACAGGTAAGTAAGACGGAAAATTATTCTTCACTGTTAAAATAAAACATGGCGTCACACACGGCAGTAACAAAGGGCAAGTATAAAATTTTTGTTTCCATTAGCTTTCTCTAATTTCCAAGAATCACATGTAGGTGCACATGAGTTGAGTGGTCTCTAGTTTTAAGAAGAAAATCGAAGAAAGATTACCGCTCCTATGCTTAGATTCTTAAATGGGAACGGATACATAAATTTTAAAAGTACGTTAAGTAAAAATGATGAAATTTAAAGGAAAAAGAAATCGATAATACGCGTGGTCCATTAGTACAATACGACTTAATTGTAAAGCGTTGACAACGCTCAGGTAGGTATATTTGTCCGGTACGACTGCTGGCGTCAGTAAGTCGGACGTCATAAAAAGGGTCTAAGTGCAAAAGATCTTAGTGTGTACTTATTTGGAAAGAAAAATAATAAAATTTTTGAATGTAGCAGCCGTGACACCTCCCCACCTAAAAATAATCATCGTCCCGATGATTTACAATTTATGCAATTATTTGCTTAAATAGTGACTGAAATCAAGCTTAATTTAAAAATTTTTGTTATTTTACGTTCGTCTTAATCAAAAGGAGTGGAATTCAGGAGAGTGAGGGAAATCACGCACATCATTTTACTTATCTCAATTCGTAGTTATGACTGTTTCTTAAATTTTGGTAAGGCTAATTTCCAAAATCTTGTCAATTACGTAAGTTGCAATCATGTGATGTGTTTGTACTTAAGATGATTGGTGAGATGATTATGTGGTTAAACAGACGTTGGTGATCAAAGAAACTCTGCTGATGATTCTATTTCATGTGTCTCAATAACTGTTATCTCGAGTCTCCAAACGAAGTCTTCAATGAACGTTATCATGGACCTCTGGCAGCGTTTTTGTTGATGTTCCATGCAGT